>NW_026897130.1:0-28942 GCF_033153095.1 Gastrolobium bilobum | reverse complement strand
TTCTTTAATAGTATTTTAGAGACTGAAAAAATTTCGCTTTTACATTGCCAATTAAAACTAAAGAGGGGATCTGGTTAATTACAAAAATCAGAGTACACAAAATTTCTTAAACTTATTAAAAATATAAATTTCCTGATAGACCTTGCTGTCTTTAAAAATTCGTATAAAATCCAGTTCAACGATTCAAAAATATATTCTTTCTAATCTGGAAACTAAACATCTGGGGCTTCACGTTCATATAAAATAATAGTGATTTGGAGTTCGTTTTTCCCTCGAAACATAACTCGTAAAATAAGAGATAAAATAGTGGAAATATCCCAAATGTCCTGGCTGGTAAAATTCATAATAAATCTATCTTTGAGAATTTCTTTGCAAGGTTTATATTAATGAAACTACCAGGCATGCCTATATGATGCATGCTCAGTCACATGTCCTCAATACAAATATATATATATTCAAGATGTCATGAATCACGTATACATGCCATGTTATGCAATCGCACTATATCATATCATCCTTTCATATTCTTACCATTGGCTCATCATCATCATAACATACATAGAACAAATGTGAGCAACACATCACAATTCCATACACTAGCCAATAGTTACATTAGGTAATACCGCCTACACATACCTTGGTGCTTTTAAGTACTAACCAAACAGCAGTGTATAGGCCCAACGTTTCAAGAATATTGCGCACCTAAATATAAGTATACAAGTCAGAATCCTATTCTAAGGGAACTTCCAAACACTTCACACATTTATGTTTCTTTTATCATTAATTTCCCACACTGTTTTACCTTATTTCTTTCCCTACCATATTCTGACTTCCTAATATATTTTTTTCCAACGTAATACATCCCAAAACAGAATCGGTTTTGAACTTTTCTTAAGAGAAACGTTTTCTGCCTTCATATAAATTTGTCATTAAATTTATACAGCACTATATTCCATAATTTTCCTAAGTTCCACATGCATACTATACGGTTTTCTCCATGCTTTAATTCTTACAACATTCTGATTTCTCCTAATACCATTCCCATTATGGTGCGCTAAAACTAAGCATGCTGTCCATAATTTTTACAGCGAAACAGTGGACAGTGGATCATCAAACAACAGCGTCATCTCAGAAAATAAAAACAACATGCTGTCTAGTAAGTTGTTCAGCGAAACAGAGAGCATTTTTTTATTTATCTAAATGTAACTTAGTTCATATTAGGCTTTAACAAATAATTCTAGCTAAGGCTGCATGCATTTAGTGATTAAAACCTCCATAAAACTAATAAGATGATGACTAACATTTTATTTGTCTTCCCATACGAAACTATAGAACCAAAAATAGGTAAAAACTACATCCCAAGACATTCCACATTTCGGTATAGAGCAGTGGAGATTTTTAACCTACCTCTTGACAGAAATACAAGGGAAAATCGAGTTGGACAAAGAGTAGTAATTCAGCTCCTCCAATGAAGGTTGTGCGCACCAGACTGGGAAGAGTTTCCTAGCTTTAAAAGCCTACATGCAAAGGGTCAGCTCCATTAACCCCTACGCCAAAAGGAGAATCAAAGAAGAAGGAAATTTATTTTACCCCCTTAAAGGATGAGCTTAGGCCGAGAGATATGCAAGAAACGGTGCTTGATGGAAGTTGCCTCCTAAGTTCACGATGGGAGTTAAGAATGATAGAGAGCTGAATTTGTTTCTATAGAGTTTTTCCTCTACTAGTGTCACGGTTCAAGGAAACCATATGAGTGATAATGGCTGGGTTCTCTGGTGAGGGTCTCGGGTTCTCTTGGTGAGACAAGAGGGTGATTTGAAATCCTTTACTTGATGTTCACAAGTTCATGGTTTTAGTGTGGAAAAAGAACAGAATAGCTTGGCTTGGCTGCTAACATCATCAGCGCTTGAGTGAGGAGGAAATGAAGTTGGGGATTTAAGTGTTGTTTTAAATTGGTGAAGTGTCCTCAGAAAAACTGAAGACTTCCCCCATTTGGAGCACACAAATGGGGATGAGGTGTGACATGTTTGAGCCAATAAAATTGCATGCAAGGCTGACCACTTATCAACCATTGGATGCATGAAATAAAGTGAGGTTTATAGTTAGTCTTACAAGCAACCCTTATGCGTGAAAAATAAAAAGAGGGGTGCACAGCTTTGTGTCATAAGAATAAGACTTTGATCAGAATTTTCTGATCAGAAACGATACCCAATGCGCACAAGGTGGAAGGATATACAGTGGATAACGCTTTGTGGCCATTTTAGTGAAATAAGGTTGAAAAGTAAAGGAGATTTCAGCAAGCAACGTCAGCCCTTTATGCTTCTTCCAAGCGCATGTGAGGAGAGATGAAATGTTTGCCTTGTGACTTTTAAAAGGGAACTTGATCAGAATTTTCGGATGCATTTTGTCTATTCTAGCGCACATAGATGGGGAGTAAGGATAGTATTTTGCCAAAAATGGACAGCTACCAATCAAAGGCTGACTAGATGGATTACTAAGGCTATTGATGAGATAAAAGGTGCATGGAATTGGGCTGCGCATGGATTTTTTTTCTAATACCCTAAGGCTGCTGCCCCTTTAACATTTAGAAGCTAAAAAATACAGCCCACAATGACACTCAATAAGACATTAACCCAATAACATTTTCGATCCAAGTGTGTCCTTAAGTAACATCATATTTTCTTTTATTTTCTATGATACAATTATGCATTCCTATACTTTATAATTAATGTTTCTTATGCCTAAAATAAATCCTCACTTGATACTATAATTCAATAATTCCCTAATCTTAGTTTTAATCCTATGCTAGTTCTCAATAAATTCGAAAGCCAACAAACAATACATATATATATATATATATCAAATTTAATTTTCCACACGTGCATTCTTATTCTTAAGGTATTTTGTGTATTTTCCTAATTACGTGGGATGTTACAAATTGTCTTGGACCTGATGTTGTCACTAGTGACTATGTAAGCACATTTGAGGGAAATTGTGGTTAGGATCAATAAATGTGGTTGTTGGAGATGAAATATTGATTGTTGGAGATATTAAATAAGAATGTGAATGAGATAACCTTGGATTATGGCAATGTGTAAATTGGCCATGTGCATGGGGTTTATTGCTAATGTTTATTCTTGTGTGGTTTGGTACTGATTGTGTTTTGCCAAACATATTGATGATCAAGGTTGTTTGATCATTATAGGTTACCTCTCACGGACTCAATAGAAGTGGATTAAGCTTGGAGCTTACGTTGGAGAGCATTGCTTGTGTAATTTAGGTAAACTCTTGGAACCGGGGTTACTCCCCTTGTGTGTTCCACCATGCCCAAGTTGGGGGTGATGGTTGAATGTGTGCTCTTTAATAATGTGTGCAATAGTATGTTCATGCATTATTGATATGCTGATTGACATGCGTGTGGCATGTTGTGTGTAATTGTAGTTATGATCTCTGGCCAGTAGATGTGTTGGTTTGGACTTCTGCCATTTTATGCTCCTTTGAGGAGTTTCGGTCGGGTTTTGCCGTAGAGTCGTCTCTGGGAGTGGCACTAGGTAGCTCCAAATGTGGGACTTCCGCTGGATAGGTCTCTTTGGGAGTTCTAGTTGGGTTTGCCATGGAGTCTCTTAACCACGGTAGAGGTGTTGGGTGGTTTGCTGATGGTGGAAAAATATATTTGATGATGAAGGACGTTCCTCTGTTCTAAATTAGCAATAGAAAACAGAGTTGTTCCCTTACTTCCAACCCAAGTGCGCAAGTGCACGCATCAAGTAATAATGGGTGTATTAATTCCCAGATTATCGTTCCAACGAGGATAGAACTCTAAATAATGTCTTAGACTATTTTATAAAGAATGAAAATAAAAAAGAAAAGTTAGTGATTGAACTGTCTTGTCAAACGTTCCCTACTGTCTTGACAACGTTCCTCAAAAACAGTAAGTTCAGTCTGATGGCAAACAACTCCTCGCGTCATTATATATGTGATCCTTCTTGTTGAGAGAAGGTACGACAATAGTCATTGGAGATTGATAGATACAAGATTGAACAAATGAAAGATAAAATAGTAATAACTATAACCAAGAGACAATAGGGTGGATGGTTTAAAAATAGTTTTTAACACAAGGAATGTATTTACTGCTCTATTCTTAAATAATTATTTTCTCTGCTCAAGACTTAGCACTTTTTGGCTTTGTCCCAGTTTCTTAACTGCCAACTCTGATTCCTCAGCTCATGGACTAGATGGCTCACAAGTTTCCATATTCCCATGGCTCCCTTGCTTCCAACAGGTACTTGGTACTGAACCTTAAAATGGACGAAGTGGCCCCTTATTCCTAAGGTAACCAATTGCCCCAATGACTAAGCTGTCTGAAATTCCTTCCTTAAGGAAGTTCCTTTCTCAGTATGTATTCAATTTCCATTGATACACAATGAGTATCGCTTACTTAGCCAGAGAAATACAAAAAGCTTCAGTACAAGAGTTTTGAAAATAATTCTTTAAGAGTTTTGCAGCTTATCCGTTCCACAAATACTTCAGCCCATGGCTGTTACTTTAAACATAATTATTCTAAACTGAAGTCCCATAGACCCGAGATTCAGTTCAGGGATAACGAGTGGAAAGGAAAGAAGAAACACTTATATTGAAATGAAACAAGAAAGATTACAACAAAATATAAAGTGGAGAAGATGGGTGATGCTCGTGAGGAGTCTTAAGGGGATGATACAGAATAAAAGAGAAGTGTTGTCACTTAACTATAGCTACAACTATACAAAATTAAACTATAAACTAAATAATACTAAGTGATCTCTTCTTAAGGAATTTAATCCCTTAGGAATTCGATGATGTGTCTTCGTGTTTGTTACGTCTTATTTATAGGAAGAAGAGTGAATGGCAATCTTGTAAAATCCCTTGGCGTTGGTTTCTTGACTGTAGGGACGGGGCGGTGGCAATAGTGTTTGGAAGCTTGCAACTTGTTGGATGGGACAGTTATTGTTGAGATTTGCCGTTTTCTTGCAGTCCCCCATGTCTTGCTTTCTTCCCAGCCAATGAGAACTCTTTATTCCCCGCTGTACATGTTTCTTTGTGCTTAATTGATGCACCGCCTCTGCTTTATGGAAACTTTGTTTCCACGTTTCCTGCAAAGTGAACAGATGCATTAAATGAGTGGAGCAGGTGCATTAATTGCTCTCAATCCATTCCCCACTGTGTTTTTGTTACAAAGTTGTAAAACAAGTGATTTTCATGCTGAAGTTGCTCATCAGATGAGGGAACAGATGGTATTTTGTCATCAAAATGGGCTTAGATGGGAACGAATTTACATCCCATCAAACACCCCAAAACTAAACTGTTGGTTGTCCTCAAACAACTCAGAAATAATGGTTTAGATTGCTCAATTTCAAATAATAGCTCAACAAAAAAACTTGAGCCAGTGAGCAATCATAATCTTTTCAAAAAAATGAACTACTTTCCATGGGTAACAAGTAAAAAGAATTTGTTCCAAGGTAAGTGAAGGTTGCTGATCTTCAATCTCACTATCACTCAGGGTTTGGTGTTTTGTCTGTCCATTCCTGGATGTGATTCTTCAGAACTTGCTTTTCTGCTGCTTTCGTATGAAGTGTAGATGTCTTCCCTTCCAAGGATCTTTGATAGTAATGGTTTATGGAGGTGTGGAAGAATAGTGGTCTTGATCATGGGGTCAAGGAACGTTCATTTTTGTGCTTTTGAACTGGACTTTTTCTGTTTGAGGGAACGCCTTTTCTTTTTGTACCTTTTTTTTTTCTTGAAGGAAAGTTTTCTGGTATTTTCTTCTGAATTCTTTTGAATGGTTGTTCCCGTTTTTCTTTGTTTTCCTTCTTCTGTCCCTTTTTGTTCATTTTGGATCTGTTCCTTGCCCTTTTTGGTTGACCTGGTGATGTGTTGGTGACTATGGATGGAATGGAAGTGTTTGTTTGAATGTAAAGAAGCGCGTTTTGGTTGGTTGATCCTTGTTAGTAAAATCCATCTGTTCCTCAGCAGTACTTACAACATCAAGCTAAGTGTAGAAGTTTCATTGTGGTTACACCTCAAGAACGTTCTCATGAATAAGTGTTTGGTCTTTTTCGTTCCTTACCAGCTTTAGTTCACACAAATCAGCATCCTGCAAAAGTCTGAAGATTAAATTCTCTTTACTTTTCCTATTTTAAGCATTCAGAGAAAGAACAAGAATGATTAATCACTGAATTTGTGTTTCATGCTATTGGCTATTCAAAATTATACAGCCATAATATTATAACTGAAATGTATGTACGAAGCAGTTTGAACAAAAAGATTTTTCATTTCAAAAAGAGAATATTTACAAGGGAACAGAAAAGGAAATAAATTCAACATACTAAGATTTAAACTAAAATTTAAACAATTAGGAGGGTTTTCTCCTTTTCACTGGGGACATCTCTTTTCCAAGGTGGTATCCTTCTAAGCACCCTCAGCTTCTTTAGCAGCATCAATTTCCTCTTGCGTAAGTGGTCTCCTTCTGAGCTGATTCTCAGTCTTCTTATTTCAGCTTCAGGGAGGCATTTCTTAGCCACTTTCAGTAGATCGTTGATTACTGCAACAAGGTGATTGATAGTGGATCTCATAATTGTCCTACCAGTGCGAATGTGGACAATCTGCCTTTGAACATCTAACAGCCTCATTTCCAACTGATAGATTCTCCCCTCCAAAAATGTTCCAAAGGCCTTGAGGGCTTCTTTGGTTTCTTTTCATTCTTCAGAATGTTTGAGGAGGAGCTTACTAAGCAGTAGTTCAGCTCTATGGTTATGCATGGAGTTGGAAAGTATCAGGGAATCAGATGCTCTTCTGATCTCTCCCTTGACAGCCTGTAATATTGATGTAGAAGATGCAGCACTGGTGTCTTGGATGGTTGCTCTTATGGCGCTGAGTTGCTGTTCTCTATCTTCCTTCTGTTGTTCCTTCTCTTATGGCGCTGAATTTGTTGGTCCAATCCGTTCCTCAGAGCTTTCAGTTCATCAGTAGTGCTTGTCATGTCAACTTGAGGAACGGGTTGCTTTGCAGGCAGCAGCTTTTCTATTCTCTTCCCCATCATTTCAAAATTTTTAGAAATCCCAATTTGTGACTTCTTTTTCGTTGGAAGGGGAATTGCTGGGATAGGGGAGGAGGATATCTGTTTGCTTTGATGGCTGCTCCTTACCACAGGAGGTTCTTCAGGTGTGTGCCTGGGGACAACCTCTGGTGGTTTGGATGATGAGGGGATTGCTTCAGTGTGCTCCTCCATCAGTGGAGGAACTGCTAATCCTTCCTCTTCTGCTAAAGCTCTATCAAGAGCCTCATCCCTAGAAGTGTCAGGACGGATAACAGGGTAAGAGAGGGGACCTCCCAGACTGATTTGCCTGAGAACTGATGGCTTTTTCTTTTTCTTAGGGGATTCAACAAGAATCCCCTTTCCTATATTAGTTTTCTTTTGTGGCTGAGCTTCTTGCTCAGCCACTGGTGTTTCTGCAGCAGGTGCAGCTTCTATTTCTGTTCTCTCCTCTCCTTGTTGTTGCCTAGGAGAGGGTTGTGGTGTGATAGGTGCTGGTGAAGAGTGAGCATGTGGTGGTGGGGACGGAACGTCAGAGAAAGTAGTAGTAGAGCTGCCTAGGGACGTCTCCTTAGCAGCTGATGTAGACTTTGACATTCTCCCAGCTTTCAGCCTTTTTGACAAAGGCTCATTGTCTTCACTTCCCTCCTCTCTGTCAGAGAGGGTGGTGGGTTTTTCAGAGGATGTTCCCTCTGGCCACTTGGTGCTGCTGAAGGTTCTCTTCAGCCTTTGACTTGAATGTTCCCCCTTTCTTGGGGGAGCTTTGGCAGGGGATTTTTTTTTTGCCCTGTTTGCTTTCAGTAGCAACAGGGGCATCCATTTTCACCTTGGTGGGAGGGGGAACGGTTCTTCTTGCCTGAGCGTAGGCAGAAGTGATGGATTTTGAAGGGGTGGCTTTTGAGGTTTTCTTCTGAGGGGCCACAGGATCCACCTCTTCATCACTATTGCTGACAGTGCGTCTGAATGCTTCAGGAACTGGCTCAGCTGTCTCAATGTATGTACTCCTCAGATCATTCCAGGTTTTGGAATCGATGACAGACGCCACCACCGTCTTATCATCCTCGTGAGGCTCCACCCTAGCTCTCAAGCAGAGTTTAGTGATTAGGCAGGGAAGGCAGACAGTAGTCTTGCTCATCTCCTTCTTCAAACTGCCGTAAATAAGAGGCACTGCATCAAAAAGAGTATTCTTCATGATGCAGTAGATTTGAATTTGGAGTGCCCACTTGACAGTGGCCTCATGAGTGGAGGGAGTGAGGTTAGAATTGTTAGTATATGGATATCCTAGAGATAATCTTTTGATTAGATTAGGACATATGTGGACCTTTTTATATTGTCGCAAATAAATAATAAGCACTCGTTATCCTGTTTCATATTTTGTCTCAATATTATTGTTAATATTTTATATGAGTAACTGGATAAACCCCTTGGAATAAAATAGGTATCTCTTGAGTATCTGTGATGAGATCACGATCATGAGGATTTAAGGATACCAGATGTTTATTCCTAATTTTATGTTCCTAGTCTAGAGACACTGAGAATGGGGATCAGTAATCTCGGGTAAGACTAGCACGACTTATCTACTTGTATTCAGATACAAGGTAAAGACCTCATGAACTACAGATATGGAGATGTCTTAGCTAAAGTCGTGGGTGGACCTATAAGGGTATAGCTCGCACTGAACAGACCCACAAAGAGACTCTATGAGGAAATTTTACAAAAGTATCATTAGAGCAGTCTCTTAATATTTGGGTATGTCTTTCCTTAGACCATAAGTTGTCACCTAGACTGTGTTCTAGAAGGCATGTTTTGATTGTATACCTCGTCTGCCTGAAACGTGGAGGCTCATATGTATATTTTTGGGCATGGCCTGAAAGAGCACAAGCCTAGGGTGATAAGCTGAAGGAATTCGTCAAATCTCTGTAAGGGATTAGGTTATCTGTAAACTGGAGAAATTGGGATGACATTTACAGGAATCGGGAATCTATGCATAGTAAAAGAGATCATGAGATGATCTACCTTTAGAGTCAGTAAATTGAAGATTCCCTATTTCGAACTAAAGCTTACCCTAAACCGCAAGGGTTGATACACTTCCTCACCCTAGGTTTAAAGGGAAGGTAACCGAGACGAAAGGAAATACATACAGCAACCAAATATGTGTAATAGGATGATCAAGTCATTAATCTAACTAGTTCTGGGGCAACAAAGCATTGCTAGTGCTCTGTGTTGTCATTAAATGGGTTATGGGCTTGTTGTGCCCGAGCCCATTTATGTCAGTGGCTATGTTGGACCTAATGGGTCATACACTAACACCTTATTGTCATGATGAGCTAGCATTAAAGGAATTGGGCATAATAATGATTGTTAGCCCAAGAAGAAGTTTGGAAGCCCACCTAAAAGGGGAAAGGGCGCATGGATCATGTAGTGGGCTTGGATGGTCCAAGACATTACTAATTAATTTAATTAGTTAAATTAATTATCAAATATTTAAATTTTGAATTTTGAATTTGAAATTTGAATTTGAATTTTGAAATTCGAATTTTGAATTTGAAATTTGAAATTTGAAATTTGAAAATTGAATTTTGAATTTGAATTTGAGTTTAGAATTTGAATTTTGAATTTAAATGTTTGAACGTTTGAATTTAAATGTTTGTGTAACACCCTCCCTTGTATGCATCCAAGAGAGTCGTTTGCTAAGCGGATTAGAGACTTAACGTTAGCGTGTGAAATTCTCTTTATGAAAAACTTTTTAATTTAATTATCAACAAGAAAAGCTTGCTTCAAAACTGACTTGGAGAAATAAAACGGCTAGAAAATTCAAAAGAAAACTTTCGCTGCGAAACTCTGAATTTTTCCCGAAAACGCTCTGTCTTGAAAATATTATAAAAATCCGAGTACAAAAATTTACAAACATTTTCTTTGCTACTAAGAAACTAGACATCTGGGGCTTTACGTACATATAAAATAATAGTGATTTGAAGTTCGTTTGACCCTCGAAACATAACTCGCAAAATAAAAGATAAAACAGTGAAAATATTACAAACGTCCTGGCTGGTAAAATTTATAATAAATCGAGCTTTCAGAATTTCTTTGAAAGGTTTATGTAAAATGAAACTAGACACTTGGGGCTACGCGTGCATATAAATTATAGGAAAAACGGAGGTCGGTAGCCCCAGAACGACAACTTGCAAAGTGCTCGCAAGAACTGTTCAAAAACTCCGAAGTTAAATACATCATAAATTGGTTTGACACTTTAATTTTCAGAATCACCTAAGTTCAGACGTTATAAAAAATACCATATCACAACTCATTCCAAGACAGAATTCACATCATGAAATACCATCCTTACAAGGCTACATCAAAGCTGAATACACATTATACGTCCTACATAACATCATTTAAACAGTAGGATATCCAAACAGTAAAACTCAATCAGATCATTTCCATGCAGTCACGTCATCAAATACATCTTCACATGCTTCTAAATTCTCCTGCAATTTATAAAAATTGAGCCCCCGAAGGGGTGAGAAAAATCCCAGTAGTGTGGCAATAAAACCAAATGCAACAGTATTAACTAGGCACAAAATCATAAATAGTCACTTCAAAAATTTAATCCTTTTCATCATATATCATAACGCGTATATAACGCCCTTTTTCCTTTACGCTCATAGCACCGTCGTGCGCGTAGCATCACAGTGGGTATTCCTAATGGCTCCCATGAAGGTGAATCCCACTGTGGAACCTATGCGGACTGAAGCCAAGTGTCCCCTCTCCTGGTACCAGGCATGCCTATATGATGCATGCTCAGTCACATGTCCTCAATACAAATATATATATTCAAGATGTCATGAATCAAGTATACATGCCATGTTATGCAATCACACCCAACAGAAAAATGTATTATGATGTAAAATGTATGCATATTTCATATCATCCTTTCATATTCTTACCATTGGCTCATCATCATCATAACATACATAAGTTATCAACTTTAGCTTATTACATGCATCAAGGCTTCATTTTTAACCATTAAAGTCATGATCAATTGTTGGTGAAGCTTACCCAAGCTTAAAACAGAACAAGGAGGTGTTCTTGGAGCTCTCACTTCAGCCTCTAAGGTCTGCTACAAAGGGAGCACGAAAAAGCCACACAAGCAAGGTCCTTTCTTCACAACGGATGCTTCTTGGAGCTTCCACCACCAAAAGAAAGACTCACAAACCACACAACTCAGAAACAGCCCCTTCTCAACACACACAGCACCCTCAACTCACAAGATGACACCTTTCACACTCACCAATGCTCACACCCAAGTGTTTACTTGTTTAGAGGTGAAGAAATCGAAGAAAGGATGAGTCTTGCTTGAGTTTTCAAGGGGAACAAGGAAGGTGGAGGCTCCACACTTTAGAAACTTCACGTAGAATTCTGAGTATGGCCTAGGGTTATGTGCCTAAAGTTTTATTTATAGGCAGTTTAAGTCTTAAGCACACAGTATTGGCACTAATAGCTACGCTTAGCATTTAATCCCAAACTTAGGATTCTAAACCTACTCATTTTTCCAAGATTTGTCATATTTTTATTTGATTTTTTGCAGCACCTTTCCGGTACGCGCTTTTACATAGCCAATATCAGTTCTGGCACCAGTTCTCATTATTTTGACTTGAAACTTGTTATTCCAGTCCTATATATTATTCTAGGAATATTCCCATACTTATTATAATTTTTCGGGATACTTCATCGGTACACATTTATACCATGAGGCAGAACCGGTATCTGCACTTTTCGTCAGAAAAGCGACTTTCAGCATTCTTAATTACTTACCATAATTATTTAAGCCTTCTCATAATTATTAAGGTCAATTATGGAATTATCTCATTAATCACATAATTAATTAATTAATTTCCTAAATTAACGGTGTGGGTTCTTACTTCCGACACCTCATACCATACAGTGCCTCGTAGGGTGT
This sequence comes from Gastrolobium bilobum, assembly GCF_033153095.1. Taxonomy (NCBI): domain Eukaryota; kingdom Viridiplantae; phylum Streptophyta; class Magnoliopsida; order Fabales; family Fabaceae; genus Gastrolobium; species Gastrolobium bilobum. The sequence continues at coordinate 16,916 of NW_026897130.1, read as the reverse complement.
CATGCACAGGCTAACATGAAAGCTGTTGTTGTACGAAAACTCAACCAACGGTAGGTACCGATCCCATGCTGAGTGATAAACCCTTGATTTACCATGGTTTTAGGCTTAAATATACTTGAAATATATCATTAATTGCATGGAAATTTGGGTTTTATACCATAAAGTCACAATAATTAAATATCTTGATAACATGTTGTCATGATTCTTATTTCAAGGGATTTTTTGACACCCATTATGGCTTTTTGGAACCAAAAGAAGACATCAAGTTGAGTTGAAGCCTTAAGAAAGCAAGATTTCAAGTGTGTACCAGCTGAAGGAGGACATTTTGGCATCCATGAAGAACGTTTAAACGCTCAAGATGAAGAAAACAACAATATCTCCCTGAACCAGAGCATTTTGGCGGCAAAACAGAACGCCAAAACGCTCCAGCAGCATGAAAACACCCTTCGAAGAGTACGTTTTGGCGCCCAACAGCACACCAAAACACCCAAAGGCAGACAGCAATACACTGGGAGGACGTTTTGGCGCACAAATAGCACGCTAAAACGCCTTATACGAACCAATCATCCCAAAGATTTAATTCAGATTTGCCAAAGGATACAGATTGCGATATCTGGGATTAAAGCGGAAACATCTCTATTAATTGAAAGACATCCTGGAAAGATTCGTCAGAAGATACAACAAAGATTCAAAGCTCAAATCCGTCAACCAATCTTCAAGATTTAATTGCAAAGAGGAAACAATTGTGAAATCAATTACAAATCTTATATGGATTCGTTGGGAGATTTAATGACGGATACAACTCCAACGACTATAAATAAGGAGCCTGGGGTCAAGACCCATTCATACAAATTCACATACTCATCCTGACACCAAGACTGAAGGAGGAATCCTGTTGCGGAGCGCTGGAATACTGAGGAACCAAGTCAACATCACACCAATGGAGACTTGGGGTTCTCTTTTCTTTATTATTTCTTTTAAATTCAGTATGCTAGAGTAGTTTTTTATGTAGTTAAGGGTAGATGGAACCCAATTGAATCGTTATGTTTATGAATTAAATTGTCTCTGAATCCTGTTCTTTTTATAATTGAATAAATTATCTGTCTTTAATGCTTTCTATGAGTTTGCTCCTTATAGAATGATTTTGGGGAATTGTATGACAATAGGGATGTTGGTGCATGAACCTTGACTTGATAATTTATCATAATCCTTGTGATCTAGGAATAGGCATAGGGTAATTATGCAATCTTGAAATTCTTGATCTTAATGCATGTTTTCTTGGGAAATAATCGGGGAACTAGAGTTCTTTCAAGATCACATAGATTTAGGGTAATGTTGGGTGGTTTGCTGATGGTGGAAAAATATAAGTTCTGATAGGGGACGTTCCTCTTTTCTTGAAGAACACAGATTCGTCCCTTAGTTCCAACCCAAGTGCGCAAGTGCACGCATCAAGTAATAAAGGGAGTATTAATGCCCAAATTATCATTCCCACGAGGATAGAGGGCTAATTATTGTTTTATCACTGTTTATAAAGAATGAAAATGAGAAGAAAAGTTAGTAAATGAACTATCTGGTCAAACATCCCCTACTGTCTTGACAACGTTCCTCAGAAACAATAGGTTCAATCTGATGGCAAACAGTTGCTCGCTGCGTTATGTATGTGATCCTTCCTGTTTAGAAAAAGGTGAGATAATAATCATTGGAGTTTTTATAAGTACTAAATAAAATAAAATAAAAACTACTAAAACAGAAATAACTATACTCAAGAGACAACAGGATGGTGGTTAAAACAGTTTAACAGAAGGAATGGAGTCACTGCTTCACTCTTAAAGGGGCTGTTTTCTCTGCTCAAGACTTAGCACCTTTTGGCTTTGTCCCAGTTTCTTTGCCTGCCAACTCTGATTCCTCAGCTCATGGTCTAGATGGCTCACAAGTTTCCATATTCCTATGGCTCCCTTGACTCCAACAGGTACTTAGTTCAGAACCTTAAAATGGACGAGTTGGCCCCTTATTCCTAAGGTGACCAGTAGTGTTTTTGCCATGACATCTATCTTCCCCCAATGGCTAAGCTGTCTGAAATCCCTTCCTTATGAAAGTTCCTTTCTCAGTATGTACCCAATTTCCATTGGCGAACAATGAATATAGCTTACTTAGCCAAAGAAATACAAAAAGCTTCGGTCAAGAGTTTTAAAAACAGTTCTTTAAGAGTTTCACAGTTTACCCGTTCCACAGATAGTTCAACTCATGGCTGATAGTTTAGACATAATTATTCTTAATTGAGATCACATAGACCCGAGATTCAGTCAAGAGATAACGATTGAAATGAAGAGAAAAACACTTATATTAATTTAAAAGATAGTTTACAAAAAGAAACAGAAAATGGAGAAAGATGGGTATTTGCTCGTGAGGAGTCTTGATGGTTGTTTATAGAGAAGAGAAGAAGGGTTGTCACTTAACTACAGTTGCAACTTAAAATTAAACTAAGTTACTAACTACTACTAAGTGATCTCTTCCTTTCGGACTGCAAATCCTCCAGGATTCGATGATGTTTTTGTGTGAGGGTGGTCCTATTTATAGCTGGAAGAGGAGTGGCAAGACTGTAATTCCTTTGGAGCTAGTTGCTTGAATGAGGGGACGGGACTGTGGCAGCAGAGTGTGAAGCTTGCGTGAATTGCTGAATGGAACAGGATTTGGTGATGATTAGCCGTTGTTTGCAGACCTTCCCATGCTTTGCTTCTGTTTTCAGCCAATGAGAACTCTTGATTCTCTGTTCTTCACGTTTCCAGCTGCTTAGTTGGTGCACCGCCTTGCATTTTAGAAGTCTTTATCTCTATGTTACCTGCAAAGTGTACAAAAGCATTAAATGAATGGAGCAGGTGCATTAAATGCGTCTCAGTCCGTTCCCCTTTTAATATATTTTAAAGGAATACGTTACCATCTGTTCCCCCACTGTGTTTTTGTCACAAATGTGTAAAACAAGTTATTTTCATGCTGAAGTTGCTCATCAGATGAGGGAACGTATGGTATTTTGCCATCAAAATGGGCTTAGATGGGAACGAATTTACATCCCATCAAGCACCCCAAAACTAAACTGTTGGTTGTCCTCAAACAACTCAGAAATATTGTATTGGTCTGCCCAATTTAAAAGAATAGCACAACATAAAGGAACTTGAGCCAGTGAGCAACCATGAACTTTTCAGAAAAATGAACTACTCTCCATAGTAAACAGTAAGAGGATTCTGTCCCCTGATAAGAGAAGGTTGCTGATCTTTTGTCTCACTGTTACTCATGGGTTGGTGTTTGCTCTGTCCATTCCTGGATGTGATTCTTCAGAACTTGCCTTTCTGCTGCGTTTCTATGAAGTACAGCTGTCTTCCGTTCCAAGGATTCTTTGATGGGTAAGTGTATGGAAATGTGGAAGAAGTGGTGGTCTGATTTGTGGGATCAAGGAACGTTTAGCTTTTGTGCCTTTGAACTTGGACTTTTTCTGTTTTGAGGGAACACCTTTTCTTGAACCTTTTTCCCCCTTTGGAGGAAGGTTTTCTGGTTTTTCTTGAATTCTTTTGAATGGTTGTTCCCCTTTTTCTTTGTTTTCCTTCTGTCCTTTTTTTGTTCATTGTTGAGTACGTTCCTTGTTCTTTCTGATTGACCAGATGGTGTATGATGGAGGTGAGGTGAGGGTGTGATTCTGTTTTGATCCTTGACAGCAGAATTCATCTGTCTTCAACAGTACTTATAGCATTAAGGCAAGCTGAGAAGTTTTATTGTGGTTACACCTCAAGAACGCTCTCAGAAGTAGGTGTTTGGAATTTTTTCGTTCCTGACTAGTGTGAGTTCACACATATCAGCTTCTTTCAAAAATCTGAGGATTAAATTCTCTGCACTGTTTCTATTTTCAAGTACTCAAGGAAAGAACAAGCATGATTAGTCAGTGACTTTTGTGTTTCATGTATGTTAGTTAATCCAAAAGAATTGGGCAGTCTTAATACTATAACTGAAATGCATGCATATACCAAATAGTTTGATCAAAAAAAGGTCTTTTTTATTTCAAAAAGATTAATTACAAGGGAACGGAAAGAAACTAAATTAAAAACAGAATTAAAAACAAACTAAGCTAAGATAAATAGGAGGGTTTCTCCTTTTCATTGTGGAGGTCTTCTGTCCCAAGGGTTCCTCTTTGCAACTTCAGCTTCTTTGGCTTCATCAACTTCCTTCTGGGTTAATGGTCTTCTCCTGAGCAGGTCTTGCAATCTGCGGACTTCATTTACAGGGAGCCATTTTTCAGCATCCTTCAGTAGATCGCTGATGATTGCAACCAGGGATTTGATGGTGGAGCTCATCATGGTTATGCCAGTGCGGTAGTGGATGACTTGCTTCTCAACACCCAGCAATATCATTTCCAACTCATAGATTATCCTCTCCAGATATGTTCCAAAGGCCCTGATGGCTTCTTTGGTTTCCTTACGTTCTTCAGCTTGTTTGGAGACGAGCCTGTTGAGTAAGAGCTCTGTTGTGTGGTTGCGCAGAGAGTTGGAAAGGATTAGAGAGTTAGCTGCTTTAGCAATTTCTCCTTGGACTGCTTGGAGTGTTGATTCATAGGATGCAGCACTGGCTTCCTTGATGGCTGCTTTTATGGTGCTGAGTTGTTGTTCTCTCTCCTTCTTCTGCTGTTGTTGGAAGGTGTTGAAGGCAGATGAGAGCTGTGCCAGCCCGTCCCTTAGAGCTTTCAACTCTTCATTAGTGCTTGTCATATCAGGTTGGGGAACGGACTTCTTGGCTAGCAACCGTTTTTCTAATTTCTCCCCCAACATTTCAAAGATCTCAGCAATCCTAATTTGGGATCTTTTGCTGGCTGAGATGGGGATTGTTGTTGTGAGGGAGGAGGGTGGTTGCCTCTTTTGCTGGATGTTGCCAATAGCAGAAGGTATGACAGGTGTAATAACACTAAATTATGTAGCCACATTTATTATTGAGTCTTGTGTGGACCAAATGAATTAATGATAATTATATGTGAATAGCCCAAGTTAAGCATGATTAAATAATCTAAAAGCCCAAAACTTAATGGGTTGAACCCACACCAACTAATGACCTTAATGGCCCAAACTCATAACTCTTGAAGTTGTATGATCTTAGACTAAGCCCACATCAAATTTAAACATAAGTAGCCCAACCCAGGGTGATCCCAACCCAAAGAGACTCCTTGGGCCGAACCCATCATGCAAAGGAATAAGGCTTGGCCCATTCTCTAATTTCAGTGGAAAGCTAACCCCAAAAAGGCAAAGTGGGCCGAACCCATTACCTAGTGTAGCATTGGCCCAAAGTACATAGCATTCCCAATATTTTTGAAGCCAACACCGTGGGCCCTTTAGTGGTGCAACAAGCCCAAGTCCATGAACACATGATGAATGATGTGGCATGTGATGAGTGGTTGCCACTACATGCAACCAATAAGGAAAGAAAGTTGAATGAAACTTAGCCATTTCCAATGCTAGTCGTCGGCCATAATAGAAGCAAGAAGACATGAATTGCCTTTCCTTCTCCCAAGGTGACGCATTAAAGGATCAGGAACCAAGGCTTGATCCATTAAAAAGTGGAGCCACTTTTCTCCTTTCCCCTAGGCGCAATGATCATCGTAAAAGGAATATGGGTTGCCTTACACACTAACCAATATTTCCCTATTAATGATTAAAGCATTGAACCTTGTTACATGCAAGAGTCTCTTCTCCCCATGCGCATCACTCCCCAAGTAATTAATGCTGAACCTTGTTTCTCCCTAACCAAGGCATGGCATGCAAGAGTCTCTTCTCCCCATGCGCATCACTCCCCAAGTAATTAATGCTGAACCTTGTTTCTCCCTAACCAAGGCATGACATGCAAGAGTCTCTTCTCCCCATGCGCATCACTCCCCAAGTAATTAATGTTGAACCTTGTTTCTCCCTAACCAAGGCATGACATGCAAGAGTCTCTTCTCCCCGTGCGCATCCCTCCCCAAGTGGTTAATGATGAATCTTGTTTCTCTCTAACCTAGACATGACATGCAAGAGTTTCTCCTCCCCATGCGCATGACAACCTTGAACAAGGTGAGAAGATTTGCCTAGCCCACACTCAACCTAGGATCTAACATCTCCTCACCTAGGCATGATGATTAAGGGGACTTGGATAAAATTGATGACCAAAGGCCCTTCCCCCATCCCAACCGTACACACCCAAGGCAAAGGTCACACTCCCTCACTCACTCCAACTTCAACAAGAAACCAAAGAAAAAGGGCACCCTCTTCCCTCACCAAGGCTTCGGCCTTCTCAAAGAACAAGAACCCAAAAAGAAACAAACCTCTCCTCCCACCTAAGGCTTTGGCCATTAACATATCTAGGGCATAGGAACATCAAAAATACCTTTAAGCCTCCATCATCGTCTATAGAGGAACACGTGGAAGGTGGACACTTAGAAGATCAAGAGTGACATATTGGTGGAAGAATCACTTCATTGAACATCATCCTTCGAGGTAAGGTCTCTTAGACTCTATGTTCAAGATATGGACCTCCATCCCTCTTATTTTCTTTTCAATTTTATAAGGGCTTAAAGAAATACAAAATCTTCTTCCCTCATTCGAATTCTTGAAAACTAAAAAGAAAGGAAAACCTTGTTAAAGTGGGGCTTACATGTTAACCGAATTGTTAGAGTGCTATGCATGAAACCACGTTGTTAGAATCATCTTCTAAGTCCTAATATCCTAAAGGGCCGAACCTAAATGTGATTTATGGACCAAGTGAGTTTTAGAATCACCTATTAAGTCTTATTATTTGATTAGGTCGAACCAAGGGTGCAAAGGAAGACCAGAGCATTGGAAATACCTACGTGGCCGAACTTGAACTCTAGTGAAGTAAAAAGACAAGACAATAGTGTAAGTGATTTATGGTTGTAGAAGTAGTTTCCCTATGGTTGCCACCCCATTTATGTAAAGTGTTGGTTTGACTGCAATCTGTTATATGGTGCTATACAGTGATATGTTTTGCTGTATGGAACTAATGTTTTGTTCATGCAAGATGTGTTATGATGGCCTGTGCACTAATACCATAGAGGCAACCTGACGAGGACCCTGGATATTCATCCGTAAAACCATGGAGAGTAATTGCCATGGCAGGATTGGTATGATGGTTTTTGAAAGCATGATTTATCTTCCAAACTATGTTTCAAATGTTTTCCATTTTATTATTGTATATGCTATTATATGAGTGTTGCAGGAGAAAGCATCATGGTTTGGAGGTTGCTCCAACTATGAGTCCTTACTGAGACCCCCAATCTCACCCCTCTTTGGGGATCCCCCTTTCAGGTAAAAATGACCAAGTGGGTAAGGAAAGGCAAGAGACTAGTACGTCTTGAAGATGATACCATGCAGTTACTTGTGGATAAAATTACTGAACTTTGTAATGAAGGACTGTATGAGCAGGCTATGATGCTGGTGTTGGTGGAAGTCTTCGGAGACTATGACTACAGTGAATCCTTATGGATTGAATAATGCCTTTTAATTATAGTTGGAGGACTGTAATAGATTATGCTACTTACGTTACTTTAGACATTGCCATGCGTTTAAAGTATTATATCTGGGTAATGTGGATTTAAGAGACTTTATGTTTATGGATTATGCAATCAAGTCGAAAGACCTATATTTAAGGTTATTTAAGGTTAATCGACTATGTTTTAATGTCACAAAACAGATTAGGAGATATGATTAGGACTAGGACTTCATCCTTGAACTTATGACTTATTAGATTGACCCCAAAGAGAGATTTAACTTGAGGAATTTTTCATAAAGAACTTAAAGGTCATAGCATTCGTGGTTGGAATTTTAGAATAATAGGGGACCTAATAATAAAGCTATAGAAGTTAAATTATTAGAGAACTTAGAAATTAATAGGGATACGACGCGTGACATAATGCACCCTAAGCATTGTGAGGAAACTGTAGACGCTAAGAACACATGATTAGATGGATAAGTACGATTGTTAACTTAGTTGAAGTTCTGAATGAAATTAATCCCCTAGAACAATAAAAGTAGACCACGCTTAGGGTAAGCCTTCCCCGCTAAGTGCAAAGTTAAGCGATGTTAACACCTCGGGTGTGTAATTCGGGGTGTTACAACAGGTGTTGGGTTGGGCTCATCCACTGGTGGTCTGGATGAGGAGGGCATGGCTTCAGCTTGTCCCTCCATCAGTGGAGGAATTGCCATCCCTTCTTCTTCTGCCAAAGCTCTGGCAAGAGCTTCGTCCCCAGATGTATGGGAACGGATGACAGAGGGCCCCCCAGATTGATTAGACTGGGGATTGTTGGCTTTGCTTTCTTTTTAGAGGGTTCTATCAGAATCCATTTTCCTCTGTCATTTTTCTTCTGTGGCTGAGCCTCTTACTCAGCCACTGATGTGTCTGCAGCAGATGCTGCTTCTTTGTCTTTCTGTCCCTCTCCTTGTTGTTGCCTAGGAGAGGGTTGTGGGGTGATTTGTTATGGTGGAGAGTGAGCAGGTGGTGGGGATGGAATGTCAGAAAATGTAGAGTCTGAGCTGCTTGGGGACGTCTCCTTTGCAGCTGGTTTTGGTGCTGACTTCTTTCCAATCTTCAGCCTTTTTGCTAAAGGCTCACTCTCCTCCTCCTGGTCAGAGAGGGTGATAGGCTTTGCAGAGGATGCTCCTTCTGGCCTATTGCTGTTGAGGACCCTCTTTATCCTCTGACTTGAACGTTCCCCCTTTCTTGGGGGAGGTTTGGCAGGAGATTTCTTCTTTCCATGTTTGCCATCAGTAGCAACAGGGGCTTCCTTCTTCACCTTGGTGGGAGAAGGGACTGTTCTCCTTGCTGGAACGTGTGAAGAGGAGGAGGATTTTGAAGGAGTGGACTTGGTGGTCTTCTTCTGAGAGGCCACAGGTGTTTCCTCCTCATCATCACTGGTTGGGAAGCGTTGGAGATTGGCAGGGATATGTTGATCGGTGGTAATGTAGGTGCTGCTAAGACCGTTCCAGGTCTTCGCATCAATGATGGATGCCACCCTTGTGCTATCATCAGGGTGTTCCTCTACACCAGTTTTCCTGCAGAGTTTGGTGATGAGGCAGGGGAAGAAGACCTTGGTCTTCTTGATGTCCCTCTTCAAGCTGTTGTAGATGAGGGTTACTGCATCAAAATGGATGTGCTTGATGATGCAGTAAATTTGAACTTGAAGTCCTCAGCTAGCAGAGGCTTCATGAGAGGTGGGGGTAATGTTGGAGTTAGCAAAAAGTGCCCAGAATCTGGATATGTCCCTCATGCTACCCTTGCACAGGGACCCTTTATAGTAGTTGGGATTGTCCAAAGCTACTGTTAGCTTCAGATCCTTCTGAAATATGTACTCCCCATTACTGTCCAAGTGCTCCTTGTACGGATAGTTAGTAACAGTGGGGAGGTGGAGTACTTCTTGGACATCAGCAGGGGAAAATGACACTTGTTTTCCCCTTACTGTGACCACGTCAGGGGCATCTTTCTTCAGCCTCCTCGTCTGGTATAGGAATTCTCCTACCCATTTTAGATTTAACTCGCGGTCCTCAATGGCAAAGAGAAGCCACTTGAGTTTGACCAGTGATTCCTTCATGAATGGAGGCAGAACCAATTTGTCCTGATACAAAGAAATGTTCCTTTCTGGGTACAGAACTATGGTGGATTCAGTGAGCTCTGGCTCTTCGCCTCGGTTGGCTACAGGGGTCACTTCAAATGAAAAGCTTAGTCATTTTGTTCATAAAGGGAGTTAGGGCACAAATGCAGGAGGGATAAAAGGGTTCTGAGTTGAATGGAAGTAGTAGAACTTGAAGAAATCAGAGACCGAGTTTAAATAGACACTGGGGGAGAAAATGAAAGGTTTCTGGGACGTGGCGGTTGAAGATGGGAGATTGAAGAGGTAGTGGAATGAGGATGTTACAGAACGAGTGGTCAGCAGTTACTGACCAGTAACTGATGGGATGAGTGTGAGAAGATGGAACGTTTAGGTCAGGACGTGGGAGAGAGGGAAATGAAAGGGTTCACTCGTCTTAATGGTTGAGAAGACAGTTGCTTTTTCTGTGCGCGTTTTCAAGATTTGCAATGAATACAAATAGATATGGCTACGTATCTTTCTAAGTGACTCAGCAGGGACAGGTGTCCCAGTCACTCTTGCCACCTAACCCAGGGAACGTTCCCTTTGTCTTTTCCTAACTAATAATTAATTAATTAATCTGAAATAAATAACAAGTAAACATGCTACAGTGACTACGAAATAAGGAAAAGGGAACGTACTAACCTATCACCTATTATTTAATAAATCTAAATGAACATGTAACAAAACATATAATTATATCTATATATATATATATATATTATTGGGATTGTGTGGTCAGGGACCATCCCAAAACTACGTTCCTGGAATGGAACGTACTTTATTTGGACTTTTTGGATAGGAACATCAGATGTTCCCTCCTTTTTGGGAGCTATGTGGTTATGGATAACAACCCCAAAACTTTGCTCTTTGTCAGAGAGCAAATGTATCTACTGGGTTGCCTCCCAGTCAACGCTTAGTTTAATATCTTTAGCTAGACATGGTACTTACCTCTCAAGGGGTTTCAGAAATGGTTGAAGGGACCTCAGTGTCCCCTAGTAGTGATCCTGGTGTTCTGGTTTGAAGGTTGGCAGTAATCTGCCCCAGATGGGACTCAATGTTCCTGACCACTGCATCATTCCTGGTGACATATTCCTTGACATAATTTTCCAGGGTGTTGATGCGTTGGTCATCTCTGTGGAACGGAACATAGTTGTTTCTTCCTTGTTTAAACGTTCCACTGCTGCTACCTTGCTGATACTGCTGCTGATTGTCGTTGAATGGTCTCTGGTTAATGGGTGGCCTCCAGTGGGTGTTGTGGTTCTGATCCTTAATGATAGTTCCTCCAGGGCTTGAATGTGTATTTCGTCCTGCTTGTTGATTGTCTCTGGTGAAGTTCCTATTGCTAAAATTTTCTTCATAACACACCAATGCAGTGGATGGGCAGTCTGCTGAGTCATAAAGGTCACCACAGGTTGAGCATGGTTCTGTTTCAGTTGCTGTGAGTTGTAAGACTTTCCATCCTTGGTGCTGCTTGGTCAGCTCTCAGGTTTTTCACTTCATTCATGAGTGATGCCAGCTGCGCTTCCATGGCGTTTTGTTTATCCAGTTCTAGCATGCCTGGCTTCCTCACTGGGCTCACTCTGTCTATTGGCCATTGGAGACATCTTTCAACAGTCCCCCTTCTATGATTTCGTACCTTGATTCAAGTGTTCCTGTAAAGAAATATCCTCCTGCAACAAAATCTAAGTGAGATTGAGAAGTATGGTCAAGTCCCTTATAGAAAGATTGTAACACTCCCCAACTCTCTACTCCATGGTTTGGACATTTTCTTATGATGTCCTTGTATCTCTCCCATGCTTCATAGAGATTTTCTCCATAAAATATTCTGAAGTTAGAGATTTCAACTCTAACATCAGATTGTCGAGACATTGGGAGAAACCACTCTATGAACTTGTTAGAGAGTTCTTCCCATGTGTGGATTGATCCAGGGGTGAGAGTTTTCATCCATGTTTTAGCTTTTAAGCCCAAGGAGTGAGGGAACAACCTCATTCTCATGCTCTCCTCTGTTACACCCTCATCTTTAAAATTATCACAAATATCTTGGAATGTTGTGAGGTGTGTGTAAGGATCTTCTGCAGGGAGTCCATTGAAGACCCCTGCTTCCCTAATCATGTGGAACATGATAGGTTTTAGTTCAAAATTTGGTGCTACAGGGGGAAGGATTACTCCCCTATCTGGTCTGTTCCTGAAAGGAGCAGCCAAAGTTATGAAGTTCTGTTCATGGGGAACCTCTTCATTGTTATTATTGTGATCAGCCATGTTTTCAGGAAATTCTTCCCAAAGGTTCCTTCTTCTCCTATGGAGTGTACGTTCTGGCTCAGGATCAAAGAGAAACTCAGGTGCTTCAATGGAGTGGTCAGAGTCTGTTTCAAGCTCTTCACTCATAAACCAATAGCACAGGGTATATATATGCACAACAGATTCAGTGATAAAGAGAAAAAAATATAAAAGTAAAGTCAGATATACAATATATGTGTTAGAAAACAATGATAAGAACAACAGTTAGTGTTTCTATCCCGGGCAACGGAGCCAAAAACTTGTTGGGTGGTTTGCTGATGGTGGAAAAATATAAGTTCTGATAGGGGACATTCCTCTGTTCTTGCAGAACACAGATTCGTCCCTTAATTCCAACCCAAGTGCGCAAGTGCACGCATCAAGTAATAAAGGGAGTATTAATGCCCAAATTATCGTTCCCACGAGGATAGAGTGCTAATTATTGTTTTATCATTGTTTATAAAGAATGAAAATAGGAAGAAAAGTCAGTAAATGAACTGTCTGGTCAAACGTTCCCTACTGTCTTGACAACGTTCCTAAGGAACAATAGGTTCAATTTGATGGCAAATAGTTGCTCGCTGCGTTATGTATGTGACCCTTCCTGTTTAGAAGTAGGTGAGATAATAATCATTGGAGTTTTTATAAGTACTAAATAAAATAAAATAAAAACTACTAAAAAGAAATAACTACAATCAAGAGACAACAGGATGGTGGTTAAAACAGTTTAACAGAAGGAACAGATTCACTGCTTCACTCTTAAAGGGGCTGTTTTCTCTGCTCAAGACTTAGCACCTTTTGGCTTTGTCCCAGTTTCTTTGCCTGCCAACTCTGATTCCTCAGCTCATGGTCTAGATGGCTCACAAGTTTTCATAGTCCTATGGCTCCCTTGACTCCAACAGGTACTTAGTTCAGAACCTTAAAATGGACAAGTTGGCCCCTTATTCCTAAGGTGATAGTAGCATTTTTGCCATGACATCTACCTTCTCCTAATGGCTAAGCTGTCTGAAATCCCTTCCTTATGGAAGTTCCTTTCTCAGTATGTACCCAATTTCCATTGGCGCACAATGAATATAGCTTACTTAGCCAAAGAAATACAAAAAGCTTCGGTCAAGAGTTTTGAAAACAGTTCTTTAAGAGTTTCACAGTTTACGCATTCCACAGATAGTTCAGCTCATGGCTGATAGTTTAAACATAATTATTCTCAACTGAGATCACATAGACCCGAGATTCGGTCAAGAGATAACGATTGGAACGAAGAGAAAAACACTTATATTAATTTAAAAGACAGTTTACAAAAAGAAACAGAAAATGGAGAAAGATGGGTATTTTCTCGTGAGGAGTCTAGATGGTTGTTTACAGAGAAGAGAAGAAGGGTTGTCACTTAACTACAATTACAACTTAAAATTAAACTAAGTTACTAACTACTACTAAGTGATCTCTTCCTTTCGGACTGCAAACCCTCCAGGATTCGATGATGTTTTTTTGTGAGGGTGGTCCTATTTATAGCTGGAAGAGGAGTGGCAAGACTGTAATTCCTTTGGAGCTAGTTGCTTGAATGAGGGGACGGGACTGTGGCAGCAGAGTGTGAAGCTTGCGTGAATTGCTGAATGGAACAGGATTTGGTGATGATTAGTCGTTGTTTGCAGACCTTCCCATGCTTTGCTTCTATTTTCAGCCAATGAGAACTCTTGATTCTCTGCTCTTCACGTTTTCAGCTGCTCAGTTGGTGCACCGCCTTGCTTTTTAGAAGTCTTTATCTCTACGTTACCTGCAAAGTGTACAAAAGCATTAAATGAATGGAGCAGGTGCATTAAATGCTCTCAGTCCGTTCCCCTTTTAATATATTTTAAAGGAATACGTTACCATCTGTTCCCCCATTGTGTTTTTGTCACAAATGTGTAAAACAAGCGATTTTCATGCTGAAATTGCTCATCAGATGAGGGAACGTATGGTATTTTTCCATCAAAATGGGCTTAGATGGGAACGAATTTACTTCCCATCAGGTAACAAGGAATTAAGCCCTAATTAACTTAGATAGAATTGATTGGCAATATATTAAGAAAAGGTTCTTGATAGTTTAATTCATAACGCATTGAGGATATTGGGGGAAGTCGAAACCATAACTACGCTTGTTTTAAATTCTTAATCAAACATCATCTTCATTCATTCTTTAAATTCTGAAATTTCTTGATTGCATGCTTTTACTTGTTCTAATTTTAAGTTCTTTGAACAACCATTCTCTCAAACCCAACTTTTGATTGTCCAACTAAAACGCGATTAGCGAACTAGTGCTTGAAGATTCTGATCCTCGTGGGAACGATCTCGTACTCCGGTAAACTTTATTACTTTACGACCGGTGCACTTGCCGTGTCGCAACAATGAGCCCTGCTCTAAAGTGCAAGCCCTCAACATGTCCTCCAATGTCTGGCTGGTTCTCTCAGTCTGTCAATCAGTCCGAGGGTGGTAGGTTGTTTTCAATCTCAATCGAGTACCAAAATCTCCCTGTACCGCCTCCCAGAACCGAGATGTGAACTTCAGGTCCCTATCACTAATGATACTCTCGGGCACTGATGGGACATAATTTTGTTCCCATCTAAGCCCATTTTGATGGCAAAATACCACACGTTCCCTCATCTGATGAGCAACGTCACCATGAAAATCACTTGTTTTACACATTTGTGACAAAAACACAGTGGGGGAACGTATGGTAACGTATTCCTTTAAAATATATTAAAAGGGGAATGGACTGAGACGCATTTAATGCACCTGCTCCACTCATTTAATGCCTCTGTACACTTTGCAGGTAACGTGGAGTTAAAGTCTTCTAAAAGCAAGGTGTTGCACCAACTGAGCCGCTGGAAACGTGAAGAGAAGAGAATCAAGAGTTCTCATTGGCTGAAAAAGAAAGCAAGGCATGGGGCAGACTGCAAACAACGACTAATCATCACCAAAACCTGTTCCATCCAGCAATCTGCGCAGTCTCCACACTCTGCTGCCACCATCCCGTCCCCTCATTCAAGCAACTTGCTCTAAAGGATTTACAAGACTGTCACTCCTCTTCCATCTATAAATAGGACGACCCACACACAAAAACATCATCGAATCCTGGAGGGTTTGAAGTCCGAAAGGAAGAGATCACCTAGTAGTAGTAGTAGTTAGTAGCTTAGATTTATTTTAAGTTGTAACTATAGTTAAGTGATAACCCCTCTTCTCTTCTCTGTATCAACCATTAAGACTCCTATGAGCAATAACCTATTTTTCTCCATTTTCTGTTTCTTCTGTAAACTGACTTTTAAATTAATATAAGTGTTTTTCTATTCGTTCCATTCGTTATCTCTTAACTGAATCTCGGGTATATGGGACTTCAGTTGGGAATAATTATGTTTAAAATATCAGCCATGAGCTGAACTATCTGTGGAACGGGTAATCTGTGAAACTCTTAAAGAACTGTTTTCAAAACTCTTGACTGAAGCTTTTTGTATTTATTTGGCTAAGTGAGCTATATTCATTGTGTACCAATGGAAATTGGGCACATACTGAGAAAGGAACTTCCATAAGGAAGGGATTTCAGACAGCTTAGCCATTGGGGGAAGGTAGTGTTATGGCAAAAACACTACTGGTCACCTTAGGAATAAGGGGCCAACTCGTCCATTTTAAGGTTCTGTACTAAGTACCTGTTGGAGTCAAGGGTGGAAACTTGTGAGCCATCTAGTCCATGAGCTGAGGAATCAGAGTTGGCAGACAAGAAACTGGGACAAAGCCAAGAAGTGCTAAGTCTTGAGCAGAGAAAACAGCTATTTAAGAGTGAATCAGTGAATCCGTTACTTCTGTTTAACTGTTATAAAACATCACCCTGTTGTCTCTTGATTATAGTTATTTCTGCTTTAGTAGTTTTTTTTACTTTATATAATTATAACTATCAACTACAATGATTATTATCTCACCTTCTTCTAAACAGGAAGGATTACTTCATAACGCAACGAGTAATTGTTTGCCAGTAGATTGAACCTACTGTTCCTGAGGAACGTTGTCAATACAGTAGGGAACGTTTGACTAGACAGTTCATTTACTAACTTTTCTTCTCATTTTCATTCTTTATAAAACAATGTAAGACAATAATTAGGATTCTATCCTCGTGGGAACGATAATTTGGGCATTAATACTCCCTTTATTACTTGATGCGTGCACTTGCGCACTTGGGTTGGAACTAAGGGAACGAATCTGTGTTCTGCAAGAACAGAGGAACGTCCCCTATCAGAACTTATAATTTTCCACCATCAGCAAACCACCCAACAAGTTTTTGGCGCCGTTGCCGGGGATAGAAACACTAAATTTTGTTCTTATTTACTGTTTTTAGTACATATTCTGTATATCTGACCTTACCTTTATATTTTTCTTTATGTCACTAATAATGTTGTGCATATATAACTTGTGTTTATAGTTTATGAGTGAAGAGTTTGAAACAAACTCTGACCTCTCCATTGAAGTACCTGAGTTTCTCTTTGATCCTGAACCAGAATGTACACTTTCATAGGAGGAGAAGAATCCTCAGGGAAGAAATTCTTGAAAACATGGCTGATCACAATAATAATAATGAAGAAGTTCCTCCTGACCAAAACTTCAGAACTTTGGTTGCTCCTTTCAGGAACAGACCAGACAGGGGAGTAATCCTCCCTCCTGTAGCACCCAACTTTGAACTGAAACCTATCATGTTTCACATGATTAGGGAAACATGGGTCTTCAATGGACTCCCTGCATAAGATCCTTACACACACCTCACAACATTTCAAGATATCTGTGATAATTTTAAAGCTGAGGGTGTGACAGAGGAGAGCATGAGAATGAGGTTGTTCCCTCACTCTTTAGGATTAAAGGCAAAAACAAGGATGAAAACTCTCACCCCTGGATCAATCCACACATGGGAGGAGCTCTCTAACAAGTTCATAGAGAGGTTTCTCCCAATGTCCCGACAAGATGATGTTAGAGCAGAAAT
>NW_026897129.1:0-28538 GCF_033153095.1 Gastrolobium bilobum | reverse complement strand
CCTTTTACTCGTAATTCTGCCTCTATATATATTCTTCTTTCATTCCCTCTGTTTTATCCCTTAATTCAGAGTCTTTGGCAACACCAATCATTGATGACTTAGTTGTTGAAACCAAGCCCTTCATACAAGATTTGAATTTTCATCCTATGGAACTTTCCATGCCCTTTAATCACACTCCAACAGTATCTGGTTGCAATCTTCGTCATGATGGTGTTCTTGATGATGGGCCGAACAACAGTGGAGGAGAGAAAATCAAAGTTTTTGAACCCGAGATCATCAATCCCATGAAAAGCACCATCAACAGTCCAAGAACAACATGCCAACAACCCAAATCCAATGATTCGATGCAAGAAGTTCAACACAGAAGCCAAAGACCCAAGCGAAAACGGATGCAAGAAGTTCAACACAGAAGCCAAAGACCCAAGCGAAAACGGAGAAGACCCAAATATTGGGATGATTACATACATTGAAGTATGACTATGTTATGAGAATGTTGGGGTTCTGTTTATTAATCTTAGTCGTCAATTTTTTTCCTGTTATTTTTGTTTGATCAAACATCTGATTTGACAATAACATCAATTATGGTAAAACCTAGTTTCCGGCTAAGAGACTTGATTATACAATACCGTCTTTTCTTTTTTTCTTATTGTTCTTTTGTTGTGATCTTCTGTTTATGCACTTTCGATTTCCGTGAGCTTTCAAGCATCAATCAAATGATTGTCCTATCTTAACGACTCCACTAATTGTTTGAAACTCAAAAATACATTATGTTTCTGAACTAAAATTATGGTATGAAGATATATTGTTCTGATGATTATCTTTGAAACATATGCAAGTTTATTTAACGTTATTATACAGTTAGATGACACCTTTTTTTTTCTTTTTCTTTCGCCTGGTTCAAATAGGCCTTCATTCAGTTGAATAAATAAATTTAGTTTGGTGAGATACACTAAGAATTCAGATTAAGATAAAAAAAAAATTGTTTCCTTATTCAGAAAGTTCGCAAATTTTGTTTCCTTATTTTTTTCAATGGAGAGAGAAAGGAAAAAAAATATCTCATAATAGGACAAGATTTGATTGGATATACTTGTTTAATAATTTTAATTATGTGTAAACATGAGACATTTAAAACTGGAATCAATTACAATCATAACATAATTAAATTCAGATATCTTTTATTATTTTAGTTATTTATATGATTTATTTTGGCTCATTTCAACTTGTAAGATATTTTAAAAAGAAGAGTGTATAAATTTGTTTTTATAATATTTTTAATTTCATATATGATTATACTGAAAAACTTGCTGAGATTTACAATCTACGTGAATACACAATATTTTCTATATGATAAAATTCTTCTGATTGAATAATAAACTTCTATTTTGTTGTCATATCGTGCCAAATATGGTTTTCGATTCAATCAGTTATATATTTATACGATTATCAGATATTCTTGTTTAGAAATTCATGGTGTGTGTTTCATTCTTCATACGTTATCCTGATATTGAAATAATTGATTATCATTAATCAAATAAAAAAAATAATATATTTGAATTAATTTATTTTGTATTCACAATAGCCTATAAATAAATGCTTTTAAAAAATTCGAATTTTTCTCTCTCTATAATATAAACAAATTCCATCACGCGCATACAATTTAAGTTAAATTTTCTTGTCAATTGTTATTTTATATCAATAAAAAATTATAATACTTATATAATTTGTTGATTATATATTTATTTCAAAAGAAAATTTCAAGGGTTTATTAGTTAGTTAAAACTGATATCTCTTTTATAAAATAAATAATCATTTGATACCAAAATAAAATAAAATAATAATAATCATTTAAGTTATATATCTATAAAAACTATTGTTGTTATTATAAATAAGTTAAAAATCTGCTGCCCTCATGTCGAAAAATAAGTCACTTTTTTTTATATAAAAAAAATCAATGAGCCCCACTTTATTTAGACTAAACCTATTTCAATTTTAAATAGAACATATCTTCTTTTACTCTCTTTTTTCAACGATAAAATTCCTCAATTTTCAATTTTTGAGAATTTGAAATCTTGGAGTTCTATTGAAAAATAGTTTTCAACAAAGTATATGTTCCACGATGAAAAATAATGATTTTTTTTTAATTTCGTAAGGAGTTCCTTGGTCAAAAGAAATAGAGAGCAATTTCAAAAAAATTATGTGTAAAAGGAAACAAGATCGAAACTGTGCATAAATCCGAATGATAATTGATATCATATACGATAGAATTAATAGAGCATAAAATTAATAGTAATTAAATAAATTGTATTTATTAAGTGATTTAAAAATTGAAAATGATTGAATAAAATCAAAAAAAATTTGGTAAATAATTTGAAAATAACTCTGACTTTGTGTTGATATAAATAATAATGCCGAATTTGGAATCGATTCCATGTACTCCACCATCGTCACCACCTTCAACTCATCTTTTCTTTGATCAAAAACCTCCTCTTCCCTCTTCTTTCATTCCCTCTGTTTTATCCCTTAATTCAGAGTCTTTGGCAACACCAATCATTGATGACTTAGTTGTTGAAACCAAGCCCTTCATACAAGATTTGAATTTTCATCCTATTGAACTTTCCATGCCCTTTAATCACACTCCAACAGTATCTGGTTACAATCTTCGTCATGATGGTGTTCTTGATGATGGGCCGAACAACAGTGGAGGAGAGAAAATCAAAGTTTTTGAACCCGAGATCATCAATCCCATGAAAAGCACCATCAACAGTCCAAGAACAACATGCCAACAACCCAAATCCAATGATTCGATGCAAGAAGTTCAACAATGATTACATACATTGAAGTATGACTATGTTATGAGAATGTTGGGGTTCTGTTTATTAATCTTAGTCGTTAATTTTTTTTCTGTTATTTTTGTTTGATCAAACATCTGATTTGACAATAACATCAATTATGGTAAAACCTAGTTTCCGGCTAAGAGACTTGATTATACAATACCGTCTTTTCTTTTTTTTTCTTATTTTTCTTTTGTTGTGATCTTCTGTTTATGCACTTTCGATTTCCGTGAGCTTTCAAGCATCAATCAAAGGATTGTCCTAACTTAACGACTCCACTAATTGTTTGAAACTCAAAAATACATTATGTATCTGAAGCTAAAATTATGGTATGAAGATATATTGATCTGATGATTATCTTTGAAACATATGCAAGTTTATTTAACGTTATTATACAGTTAGATGACACCTTTTTTTCTTTTTCTTTCGCCTGCTTCAAGTAGGCCTTCATTCAGTTGAATAAATAAATTTAGTTTGGTGAGATACACTAAGAATTCAGATTAAGATAAAAAAAAAAATTGTTTCCTTATTCAGAAAGTTCACAAATTTTGTTTCCTTATTTTTTTCAATGGAGAGAGAAAGGAAAAAAAAAATCTCATAATAGGACAAGATTTGATTGGATATACTTGTTTAATAATTTTAATTATGTGTAAACATGAGACATTTAAAACTGGAATCAATTACAATCATAACATAATTAAATTCAGATATCTTTTATTATTTTAGTTATTTATATGATTTATTTTGGCTCATTTCAACTTGTAAGATATTTTAAAAAGAAGAGTGTATAAATTTGTTTTTATAATATTTTTAATTTCATATATGATTATACTGAAAAACTTGCTGAGATTTACAATCTACGTGAATACACAATATTTTCTATAAGATAAAATTCTTCTGATTGAATAATAAACTTCTATTTTGTTGTCATATCGTGCCAAATATGGTTTTCGATTCAATCAGTTATATATTTATACGATTATCAGATATTCTTGTTTAGAAATTCATGGTGTGTGTTTCATTCTTCATACGTTATCCTGATATTGAAATAATTGATTATCATTAATCAAATAAAAAATAATATATTTGAATTAATTTATTTTGTATTCCCAATAGCCTATAAATAAATGCTTTTAAAAAATTCGAATTTTTCTCTCTCTATAATATAAACAAATTCCATCACGCGCATACAATTTAAGTTAAATTTTCTTGTAAATTGTTATTTTATATCAATAAAAAATTATAATACTTATATAATTTGTTGATTATATATTTATTTCAAAAGAAAATTTCAAGGGTTTATTAGTTAGTTAAAATTGATATCTCTGTTATAAAATATATAATCATTTGGATACAAAAAAGTAAAAATAAAAATAAATAATCATTTAAGTTATATTTCTATAAAAACTATGGGGAAAACTTTTCTTATTTTACATAAATAAAAACCTTATCTCCTATTGAAACAAAATGGTGGGACCATTTTCTTAAAAAATAGTAAAAATTAAAAATAAATTTGACACATAGTTTCATGTATCTGTAGGAAAAAGCTCTTATCACGTGTGGCTGAAGACAATCATTGCCCAAAAACTATTGTTGTTATTATAAATAAGTTAAAAATCTGCTGCCGTCAAATCGAAAATTAGGTCACTTTTTTTTATATAAAAAAAATCAATGGACCCCACTTTATTTGCCGGGAAGTAGAACTTCTCTCATAGACTCATATCTACAAAAAAAGAAAAATATGTTATTTGTGGAGGTTATTTTTTGGAGGTAAATAAAACCTCCACTAATTATGTATATTGTGGCATTTTTAGAGACCGACACTTGTGTTTCCACTTTTTGTTAGTTTTTATAATTTTCACTGTACCAAGTTAAGAATTTAGCGGCCCTTTCTCAATGGCGATTACTATTAATCACATCAAAACGTGAAATTAGAAGGAACATGACTTTGATTTTCTTTAACGCCTTTAGGAGTGAATCATCAACTCAAGGCACTGGTGATTGGTGGAACTTTGATTTCCTAATTCAACTGTTATAAGTGAAGCTTCGGAGCTTAGTAATTTTTAATCTACGTAGCACCGATAGTGACACGTGACACGATATAACACGACACTCCGACACCATAATTCTAAAAAATATTAGATTTTGATATGTTAGGACACGTTTTGATATTAATAATATTTTTAATTTATGTAGTGTATATTATATTTAATATTCAATCATTTAACAAAAAATGAAACTAAACATATAATATTTATGAATTTTGCAAAGAAACATAAAATATCCCAAATATTTATATTAAACTCAATAAAATAGTAATCATAATACAACAACGAATTAATAGTTGGAGCTAAAAACTCAACACAACAAAATCTTTGAATTTTTTTTGAATTTCTATAATGCAGAGAGTGTCGAAAAGTGTCGGACACGACACGTCAAGATTTTTAAAGTGTAATGATTTATTATTCCTATTTTCTTCTATTCAAGCTTGGTGCGTCTTAGTCGCTGCAATAATGACTTCGTAATTTTTTCTTGTTGGTAGTTAATGACTTTGTATTTTTGTATAACGATGGCGAGTGGCGGCAGAGATTCGAACGACATGAGTATCGAAGGAGAATATGCTGCCAAGGTACTTGGATATGCATGTGGATGTTGAATTTTCTCTTGATATTGTCCTTAATTTGCGTATGTTATTCTTAAAACTTGATAAGATTTTGCTTTTGGAAGCTGGCTCTGTTTTTGCACATCAACTGTTTGATGAAATTTTCCTTAGAATGTCTCCGGAAATCTCCTTGTATATTGAATAAACTATTATAGACATCATGTTACACATAGCAATAGAAATGGCGATGAGGAGGTTCTTCAATGAGATAAAGGGAAAGAAAGTCACCGAGGTTCCTGAACACATGAAGCCGATGTTGTCATTTAATTACATCAAGAGATCCATTCAGAGAGCGATGGACAATTACC
Organism: Gastrolobium bilobum; assembly: GCF_033153095.1. NCBI lineage: Eukaryota > Viridiplantae > Streptophyta > Magnoliopsida > Fabales > Fabaceae > Gastrolobium > Gastrolobium bilobum. The sequence goes on along the minus strand of NW_026897129.1, from coordinate 22,737 downwards.
ATGCCAAGTACATCGAAACCGATTCTCCTGAACAAGGTGAAGTGCAGGGTGCATTTTAGTGATTAAAATTCAGGTGGTAACCACATATATGAAAAATAAAGAAGTTGTTTCTCACCTAGGAAAGTACCCATACTTTAAAATATCTATTATACCAGTTTTTGATACGAACTTGTATTGGATATGGTATGGATACTCCTTGAACACCATCCTATAATTTTTTGAAAAATGTTGTATCCCCACATCATACAACCTTTATATGGAATACTCGCACTTGTATTTGTGCCGACATAGGTTTTCATAGATCCATTGTTTGTAATTCATGTGCTTGTATTTTATAGAAATCTAATCTATTGATTTTATATATCATCATATCAATGAATATCACACTTTCTAAATTCTACAGTCCATTTTACATTGTAATTCACTCTTACAATGTTATCTTATATGAAATACACAAATTCAAGCAAGGTGCTTTGATGCAATTTCTAGTTCCTTAAAGCAATGTTAAGCTGACTTCATATAATTTACACTTTGAATTTAATTTTAATTTTAATTTTAATATTTCTTTTCTATACAATTGGAGGAATAGTGGTACTTTAGTAATCATTAGTTTATCTCAAGCTATTTTGCTTGCTACTGTTCTAGAATCTTTAATTCCTTTTAGGAATTCTGATGTGACTATGGGAGCAACAGAGCCTCAATCAGATATGTTTTCGTGTTTATATATATATATATATATATATATCCCTTTTGGCATTACTATTTCTTTCTTTTATAATTCTTGCTAGTTATTAATTTTGTCATCTGTAAGTCAAAGACACCAGTACTTGGTAATGCGTTTAAAGGTCCAATACATAATTACTGCTATAGGATTATACAAAACGAGTAATATTAGTTATGAATCCTTCTAGCACCCTTCCTTCTTATGTGATACATTATAGTAGTGGCTCAATTTTTGATTTCTATGTAGTTTTTCTATTTTGATTTCTTTTTCTTTTTTTTTGGTATTCACTATTTTGATTTCTTAGTTATTGAGGATGTATACTGCTTGCTACTGTTCCCTGTAGATTCCAGAGGCTCCCCGGAGCAATTCCATCCTCAATGTTGGGTTTGGAGGCTTTAACAGGAAGTCTTGATCACTTCAGTTTTGAAGATTATCTTAATGGTAATGATATGATTTCCTTGTCTTTTTGTAATGTTAGCTTAGAGTATTTACCGATTGATGTTTTTCCCCCCTCATTAAATTGGCTGAAAATGGAGGTACATTTAATAAATAAGGACACTTCGAAGATGATTCAAACTCATTGTTTGTGTTGGTTTTGAACTTTTTAAGACTACATTAGCACTATAATATAAGACAAGGAACTAATCCTCCTTAAGAGCAACCTAATGACCCCTTGCCAATTAAGTGCTAATTTTATTCGTTCCATATATTCAGTGCAATGCCAAATTAAATCAACAAGTGGTATAAAAATGTGTTTTTGCAGGGTCTTACAACCATCTTCTGGGGACAAATAATCCTACAAAAACAAGTTGGCCTGAGCTGGTTGGAGTCACTGCAGAAGAAGCAGAGAAAAAGATAAAAGAGGAGATGGCTGGGGTTGAAATTCAAGTGGTGTTTCCCGGTTATTCTGTCACTTTTGATTACAAAATCCAGCGAGTTCGATTGTATGTTGATGAATCAAAAAAGGTCATTAGGACTCCAATGATTGGCTAATCCATCTCCCATATATCATTGAATAATTCAATGTTTTCGTTGGTCTTTTGCTGTTTTGGCTGAGAATATCTTCATGTTACTTGTGCATTGCAATAAAAGTATATTATATCTACCCTTCAAAGTTATAGCATGTTGTGTTAATAGAATATGTCTCTGTTGTGCAGCCAATATTCCTTCAAAGATGCTTAGACTACAACATAAAGGCTAAGCACAAGAGGAGGTAAAAGTTATCATATTTACCCTTCCTTATCCTACTTTCTCTCTTTAATAGATTTATGTCAGTTATATGCCATATGTCCTTGGGGTAATACTTGCATAGTTCAGTTTTTATTTTCAACAATTTTATCAGGGTCACCTGACCTAATTGTTTTGCTTCCTTCATTTCTGTTTCAGTTGACTCCCTCAAATCATGAATCTCACCTTCATCTTCCTCAGCGGAGTAAATATTTTTCAAGATTCTTATACCTTACTCTTCCCTTCCCTGTTACATGTTAAAGAATTAACCATAGTAAGATGTGAGAAAACAAAACACTCTTACAATTCCATGCTTCCATGCTATAACATCATAAAAACTGATTCATATTTCTACCGTCATATCACCCAAAATAAACCACTTGAATACTAGCCAAATCATATAAAAATATATCTTGGCGCTAAATATGTAAATTTTTGTTTGTCATCGAGCAAATTTCTGCCAAAAATTTCGTCTTCCTGTACCAAGTCATATTTTCAGTAGGGAAAAGATTAACTTCTAAATGACACTAACAACAAATTGAATACACATAGAAGCTAGCTTCTACCCTCGTCCATGGAACCAAGTAGCCTAGTTTCCAATATCATTTTGCTATATTTGCCAAGCAATTTCTCTTTCTGACAGGGGCAGAACACTACCAGGTATTAAACAGTTCTAATTTAGCAGGGATTTCATTATCAATTTAGGAAACTCAACGAGACATTAAAATTTCAGGTTCTTAAAATTAAGTGCAATAGAAAATAGAAAAAGAAGAGTGCAGTTTCAAGCTGAAAATATCAGGCATTTTTTGGTTCTGGACATGCTTTAATTTGAAGAGGCTTATTACCAGTGCAGCCACAACACCATTAGCAATCTGTAACCTCGTCCTCCAATTTAAGGGAGTCTTTAAAGGGTCTGCCTTAATATAATATTTAGTCTTTCTTAAACTTTATTTAAGAAAGACCAAAAATATAATATAATAAAATAAAATAAATTTTATCTTCAAAATAAACAAATAAAAAAAAGGTATATTAATCTAAAATATTTAGTATTTATGCTTTGGGATTTTTCCTATCTAGTTTCTGTGATAGCTATGATGCATATGAAGAATATGGCAGTTTATGTGCCTACTTAATTGCAGGATTGTGGAACCCTTGGTGCATGGAGACTATATAATGGTGGAAAGAATCATTGTTCTATGCTGAGAAATCGAATGCTAGCGAACCCTTCTTTTCTTTTTAAAGTTGGAGCTGAGGTTTGTTTCGTATTGGTGTATTTTAATATGGTTATGATATGAACTTCATCAAGTGCTGCTTAGGTTTTTTGTTTTTGTTGGATTAGACGTGGTAACCAAGTTATCCTTGATCTGGCACGTGCAGATTATTATAGACTCTTGTTGTGCAACGTTTGCGGAGGTTCAGAGAAGAGGGAAGGATTTTTGGGCTGAATTTGAGTTGTACGCTGCTGATCTTCTGGTTGGAGTGGCTGTTGACATTGCTTTGGTGGGTATGTTAGCACCTTATGCTCGAATTGGCAAGCCTTCTGTGTCAAAAGGTTTACTTGGTCGCTTTCAACATGCTTGTGCAGCTCTTCCTAGCAGGTTAGTGTCTGCATTTATGTATGTAGGTTCATTAAGGATGATATTTTTTTTCTATATCATTTTTATTACACTGTTTTTACAGTCCTTCAAATTTGATAAGAAAACAAGAAACAAACATAATAAATAGTAAATAGAAAGTATACTATTGGATATTATTTTCAATTGATATTATTTTACTATTAGATCAAATAGTAAATAGAAAGTATACTATTGGAGCCAGCCAATTCTGATGCTGAGCTTCACCTTGGTATTTATATTTCCTTGGGTATTTATTTTTTAATTTTGGTTAATTAATTTTTTATTTTTAAAGTACAAAAGCCAACAAGCCACCTTCCACTAGCATTCCTAAATACACCCTCACAAGCAGAAGCTTCTCCATTATTCATTTTCCACATTGAGCTTAACCCAAGGGTCCGAAAAAAAACCCATCTAATTTCTCTTTATTCGAGTTAGTATCTTCACCATAGACCATAGCAGCTCTAAAAGTGCCATAAGCATTTTCCAGCTTCATATTTCCTTGGGTATTTATTTTTTAATTTTGGTTAATTAATTTTTTATTTTTAAGTGGCGTTTGCTAACTTTTTGCTCCCATCTTAGTGTATATCCTACAGACACATCCATATTTCTCTCGCTAACTTTTTGCTCCCATCTTGGTGTATATCCTACAGTCACATCCATATTTCTCTCATGTAAGGGCAGCAGAAAGTAGCAGAAGGAGGACACAGTAGCTTGATTACGTATGGATCTATAAACTTGAGTTTATATATTTGGGAATGTATTATAATATCCTAGCTCGTGCCTTGGATATCTTCTGTTTATTATAGTTTAGTTTTCTTGTGGAGTGTAACAACATTATATTCAGTTGACGAACAATATTATCGCCAATTGTTGAAAATTATATTCAGTTTTCTCAACCATATTGGCTTTGTCCTACTTGCTTAATTGTGGTTCTCACTTCCATTTATCTGTTCTGGAGCTACATTGTTGCTTTTGAATAACTAGTATATAGTAATTTTTTTCAAGGAAATCTTAAGAGATTTAACAAGTAAATAATGAATTGACTAATAAATCAAGTGATTCGCCCAATTTTCAAATTGTGATATATAAATCTTTCAACTTATAGATACTGGTAGTCTAAAGTTACCACAAAATGTGACATATAGTGGAGGTTTAAATCTTCCAAAATGATAAAAAAAATTGTGGTGGTCTATGACCTCCAGGAAGTTATAAATATGGTGGAAGTCTATAAGTGACATTTGTGGGGGTTCTGAACCTCCAGAAAATTATATAACATTTGTGACAGTCTGGAACCTCCAGAAAATGCAATATTTGTGGGGGTTCAGAACTTCCAGAAAATATTTAAATAAATTGTAGAATGCCACAAAAGTCTTTTGTGGGGGGTCAAAGACCTCCACAATTTGCAAATTTGACCCCCACAAAATACCTTAATTTTTGTAGTGATACTACTGTAAAAAAGTAATGCTCTTATTATTTACGATAAAGTAATAACTGATTAATTTTTATAGATGTTTGAATTCTGAAATTTGAAGTAAAAATGTATTTTCATAATTACAAAAGTACGAGTTTATTTAATTGAATCATATTAAATAAAATAGACTTGATTCAATACCGTCTTTTCTTTTTTTCTTATTCCGCTCCTGTTGTTATCTTCAGGTTCTAGATCTGCACTTGTGGTTTCCGTGAGGTTTTGAGCATCACCGTATTGTTTCTACGTAACGACTCCCACTACTTGATTGAAACTCAAAATACATGATGTTTCTGAAGTTAAAATGAAGCCGGAAAATGAACATTTATGTAATTAATTAAAATAATAAAAGATATCTAACTTTTATTTAAGTTATTATTATAATTAATTTATGTTTTAAATGTCTTATTTTTTCATCTAATTTAATTTTTCAAAGAGAAATGTGTAATCAAATATGTGAAAATGATTTTATTTTTCTCATTCTCTCTCCATAATAAAAAAAATTCATAATGTGCATAAAACTGCTGCATTTTCGACCTTCACATTTCAATATATTGGGCCAGCTTGCAAAGGCCTATTGCTGGGTGGTTTGCTGATGGTGGAAAAAATGTATATTCTGATGCAGGACGTTCCTCTGTTCTAAATTTGCAAGGGAGAACAGATTTGTTCCCTTACTTCCAACCCAAGTGCGCAAGTGCACGCATCAAGTAATAATGGGTGTATTAATGCCCAGATTATCGTTCCCACGAGGATAGAACTCTAAATAATGTCTTAAACTATTTTATAAAGAATGAAAATGAAAAGAAAAGTTAGTGATTGAACTGTCTGGTCAAACGTTCCCCACTGTCTTGACAACGTTCCTCAAGAACAGTAAGTTCAGTCTGATGGCAAACAACTACTCGCTTCGTTATATATGTGATCCTTCCTGTTTAAAGAAGGTGTGATAATAATCATTTGAGATTGATAGATACAAGATTGAATAAAGTAAAAATAAAACAGTAATAACTATAATCAAGAGACAACAAGGTGGATGGTTTTAAAAACAGTTTTAACACAAGGAACGGATTTACTGATCCATTCTTAAATAGTTATTTTCTCTGTTCAAGACTTAGCATCTTTTGGCTTTGTCCCAATTTCTTAACTGCCAACTCTGATTCCTCAGCTCATGGACTAAATGGCTCACAAGTTTCCATATTCCTATGGCTCCCTTGACTCCAACAGGTGCTTGGTACAGAACTTTAAAATGGACGAAGTGGCCCCTTATTCCTAAGGTAACCAATAGTGTCGTTGCCAAAACACTACCTTCTCCCACTGACTAAGCTGTCTGAAATCCCTTCCCTAAGGAAGTTCCTTTCTCAGTATGTGTTCAATTTCTATTGATACACAATGAATATAGCTTACTTAGTAAGAGAAATACAAAAAGCTTCAGTCAAGAGTTTTGAAAATAATTATTTAAGAGCTTTGCAGCTCTCCGTTCCACAGATGGTTCAGCCCATGGCTGTTAACTTAAACATAATTATTCTAAGCTGAAATCTCATAGACCCGAGATTCAGTTCAGAGATAACGAATGGAAATGAAAGAAGAAACACTTATATTAAATTGAAACAAGAAAGATTACAACAAAATATAAAGTGGAGAAGATGGTTGATGCTCGAGAGGAGTCTCAAGTGAATGATACAGAATAATAAGAAGTGTTGTCACTTAACTATAATTACAACTATACAAAATTAAACTTTAAACAATACTAAGTTGATCTCTTCTTAAGGAATTTGATCCCTTAGGAATTCGATGATGTCTTCGTGTTTGGGACGTCCTATTTATAGGCAGAAGAGTGAGTGGCAGTCTTGTAAAATTCATTAGAATTGGTTTCTGGACAGTATGGTTGGGGCGGTGGCAACAGTGTTTGGAAGCTTGCAACTTGTTGGATGGGACAACTTTTGTTGAGATTTGCCGTTTTATTGCAGTCCCCCATGTCTTTCTTTCTTCTCAGCCAATGAGAACTCTTTATTCCCTGTTGTTCACGTTTCTTTGTGCCTGAGTGGTGCACCGCCTCTGCTTTACGAAGACGTTGTTTTCACGTTTCCCGCAAAGTGATCAGAAACATTAAATGAGTAGAGCAGTGCAATAAATGCTCTCAATCCCCCTTTTAATATGTTTTCCAAAGGATTACGTCATCATCCGTTCCCCCACTGTGTTTTTGTCACAAAAGTGTAACATGCTGAAGTTGCTCATCAGATGAGGGAACATATGGTATTTTGCCATCAAAATGGGCTTAGATGGGAACGAATTTACGTCCCATCAAACACCCAAAAACTAAACTGTTGGTTGTCCTCAAACAACTCAGAAATAGTGGTTTAGGCTGCTCAATTTCAAAGAATAGCTCAACAGAAAGAAACTTGAGCCAGTGAGCAATCATAAGCTTTTCAAAAAATGAACTACTTTTCATGGGTAACAAGTAGAAAGAATTTATTCCAAGGTAAGTGAAGGTTGCTGATCTTCTGTCTCACTATCAATCAGGGCTTGGTGTTTTCTCTGTCCATTCCTAGATGTGATTCTTCAGAACTTGCTTTTCTGCTGCTTTCCTATGAATTGCAGATGTCTTCCCTTCCAAGGATCTTTTGGAGAAGTGGGTTTATGGTGGTCATAATCATGTTTGGCCGAACTTACAAGGGTGTAGGGGTGGTTTTGACGTTTTTCGTATTATGATAGAATTGTCGTGCACTGATGATTCGTACATGGTTGTTGTAGGTTACCGTACGTTGATTTAAACCTCGAACCGTGAGTCGGTGGATTGCCCTTGGTCTTGGACCAAGTGGGATTGAGGTAAGTGATTGGAACAATGCTTGTATAATTAGTAACTTGCATGTGTTTGTATGAGTTTTAAGTAATTGGGAATGTCCTATGTGTAGGCATTTCTGTTGAGTAAAGAGCTTGGAAAATATACTGCTTTGGAGCTAAGTGGAGAGGCTTATTAAGGTAACCTCTTGGTACTGGGGCTTGATCCCCTTGTGTGTTCCACCATTCCCGTTGAGGGTGATGGTAGGAAATGTATGTTAGTAATGTAGAACAGCATGATCATGCATTTAGTATGTATGTTGGTACATAGGTACCGAGTCTCTGGCCAGTAGACAGTTTGCCTTCGGGCGTTGCGGACTTCCACTGGATAGGTCTCCGAGAGGGAGTTCCAGTTGACCTAGGGTCGTGGTGTGTGATCCAGATAGGAGCACATTAGGAAGTCTCGAGTGTATATGGATGGGAGGGGTGTCTTGGTTGGATGTTCTAGGAACACGCCTTGGTTAGACCCGTAGGCTTATATGCTGAGCCATTAGGCAGGACGTTGCGTGGTATTGGTAGTTACCATTCCAGCTTCGTCGTATTTTGTATCCCTATGATTCCCAGTTTCTCTAAATCCCTTGCTATATCCCGTTTTTCAAGATGTTGTTTTATATTATTTATATGCATCGAAGTGAGCCATTGGGCGGAGTTTTCTCCGGAACCTCTGAGTTACTGAGATATATTCGTATATCTCACCCCGTCTTGGGGGCATTATTTCAGGAGGTAGCAGTGGCACAGGAGCGGCGGCAAGAAGCTCGTAGGATGAGTCATTGGAGGACTTTATGCTTTTTGCATTTTGATGGCCATTGGGCCTAGGCTAGATTTAGGGCATGAACATTGTATTTATTGATAGGATGAGTTTTATGTTCATATTTGTTCATGCTATTTTGCCTATGTCTAGATACAAGTAATTTATAGCATTTGGAGATTTATGAATTATGTTGTAATTGGATAATTGTAAATATTGTATTTGAACCTTGTGTAATTTGAAGCATGTGTAATACGATGAAAGGGAAACAGGCCTATTTTAGGATTATGACTATGTGTATGATTAGCCAATGCATATAATTGGACTTTGATGATTGAAACGTATTAAGTAATGATAAAGTAAGCAATGTGATACGTATTATATAAGTAAAATAAACTGTGATGGGTTGTAAGTGCCCCAAGGCATTGTTGGTCCTTGTGTGTGCCACCCAATGATTATTAGGTACATTTGAGGTCCTAGATTACGTTAGCAAACTTGGGGATTTTTGTAAAAACCAAAGAAACTCTAGCAAAATTTCTAGAAATTGGCATAATTTAGGAGAACTTCGGGAGAGCATATCTCCCTCGACATAGGTTTGATAGGGACGTTCCATACGCCATTTTGAAGCTTACGATGTTCTCTACCTTGTAGTAAAATTTGGGAAAATTCTGGGTTGAAATCCGGCCTGTATAAGGCCGAGAGTGCAGACTGCCCATTTGGTCACTGCACTTATGGCAGTTCTGGACCGGTATTGGGAAATTTATTCCCGCTTCGTTTATTTGGGTGTCCTAGAGACAATCTTATGATTAAATAAGGATATAGATGTAGACCTTTGTATTGTCGCAAATAAATAAAAGCATTCTTTATCTGTTTCATATTTTGTCTCGATATTACTGTTAATATTATATATGAGTAACTGGATAAACCCCTTGGAATAAAATAGGTATCTCTTGAGTATCTGTGATGAGATCACGATCATGAGGATTCAAGGATACTGGATGTTTATTCCTAATTTTATGTTCCTAGTCTAGAGACACTGAGAATGGGGATCAGTGATCTCGGGTAAGACTAGCACGACTTATCTACTTGTATTCGGATGCAAGGTAAAGACCTCGTGAGCTACAGATATGGAGATGTCTTAGCTAAAGTCGTGGGTGGATCTATAAGGGTATAGCTCGCACTGAACAGACCCACAAAATAGACTCTATGAGGAAATCTCACAGAGAGTATCATTAGAGTAGTCTCTTTATATTTGGGTATGTCTTTCCTTAGACCATAAGTTATTACCTAGACTGTGTTCTAGAAGGCATGCTTTGACTGTATACCTCGTCTTCCTGAAACATGGAGACTCATAGGTATACTGTTGGGCTTGTCCTGAAAGAGCACAGGGCTAGGGTGATAAGCTAAAGGAATTCGTCAAATCTCTGTGAGAGATTAGGTTATCTGTAAACCGGAGAAATCGGGATGACATTTACAGGGACTCGGGAATCTATGCATAGTAAAAGAGACCATGAGATGATCTGCCTTTAGAGTCAGTAAATTGAAGATTCCCTATTTCGAATAAAGCTTACCCTAAACCGCAAGGGTTGATACATTTCCTTACCCTAGGTCTTATAGGAAGGTAACCGAGACGAAAGGAAATACATACGGCAACCAAATATGTGTAATAGGATGATTATGTCATTAACCTAACTAGCTCTGGGGCAACAAAGCATTGCTAGTGCTTTGTGTTGTCATTAGATGGGTTGTGGGCTTATTGGGCCCAAGCCCATTTATGTCAGTGGCTATGTTGGGCCTAATGGGTCACACACTAACACCTTATTGTCATGACAATATAGCATTAAAGGTATTGGGCCTAATAATGGTTGTTAGCCCAAGAAGAAGTTTGGAAGCCCACCAAAAGGAAAAAAGGGCGCATGGTTAGTTAACGGGCTTGGATGGTCCAAGACATTACTAATTAATTTAATTAGTTAAATTAATTATCAAATGTTTGAATTTTGAATTTTGAATTTGAAATTTGAAATTTGAAATTTGAATTTTGAAATTTGAATTTTGAATTTGAATTTTGAAATTCGAATTTTGAATTTTGAATTTGAAATTTGAAATTTGAAATTTGAAATTTTGAATTTTGAATTTGAATTTTGAATTTGGAATTTGAATTTGAATTTAAAATTTAAATATTTGAACGTTTGAATTCAAATGTTTGAATTCGAATTTGAATTGGCTATGAAAAGTTGTTTCATAACAAAAGGATAAGATAAGATCTTGTTGGAACAAATCCCAAATATCAAGAGGAGATCTTTGAGAATCTTCTAGTAGGATATGGGGCGCTGATTTAGGTATCTGATGATGGTCATAGGATCAACCAAATGAGCTCCAGTCAGATTTGGTTTGTTGAGAGAATAAGTGAGACAGTTGGTTCAAGTTTGAATGCAACTGCTCAACGTATTTATGAGGCCAAGTGGGGCGCACCATATGGCTGGCCATATGATGGTTGTTGAGTCAGATTCTTGTTGAGATATTCACATGATATCATGAGGATGTGAGAGGAGGTTGTTGACAAGATTTGATTTTGCAACAACTCCACTCATCCCCCTAGTGTGCGCTATATATAGGGCCTTATTTGAGTGAAGAAAATTAGATTTTAATTAACTCATTCTCTCATCTCCTTGTGGGTTCCTTTTGTGAGGTTTTTCTTAAGAGAGTTTCGAAAAAACCTAGCCTTTTTCAAAGAAAACCATGCGCCACTTTTGTGTCTATTCTTGCTGAATATTCACTCTTCTAAACACCTTGACCTAGCCTCCTCCTTCACACATTGGGCGCATAGCTTGCCTCCATTGGTGTTTTCGTTGGTGGCCTTGAAGAAGAGTTCTTTCGTCTTGACAAAGGGTGGTGTGGATCAACATTAGAGGGCTTGCATCTTCAAGCCTCATCTTGATCATCCTCCAGTTTTGGAAAGCAAACAAGGTAACATCCATGCCCTAAAGCATGTTTCTTGATATGGTATGTGTTATTCCGCTCGAAAAATTTTGTTTTTCCCTCTCACATGCCTCGACCTTCAAGGTCAGTTTCTTTCAAGTGGTATCAGAGCCTGGTTGCTTTACCATCGGCGGGTGATGGTACCTTGTTTGTAAAAACTTGTTCTTTACGGTCAAAATTCTTTAAAGAATTAAAACTTGAATCATAGCATATGGATTTCGAAATACTATGCTTTAAATCGTTAAAGCTTTTATTTTATGAACATGTTAATGTGATTGCTATGTTCATGTGTCTGTATGTGATCATGGTTTTGTTTCTTTTCTTTGTGAAAGTTTTAAAAGAAACACCTTTTTGAAAGGGATAAAATCGGCCATGAGGGGTACTATGAGTACCTTGATTGTTTTCTTAATTTTCGCTGTGAATTGTTCCATGAGAAAGACATGAAATTTTGTTAAAAATTTAATCATATATGTGATATGTGATTCGGCCATACCATGTGTGGTGTCAGCATGTGTGGTTTAATTTTGTATCCTTTGAGAAAGAGTCATCAAAATTTGAATTATATTAATTGTTATATAATTCGGCCATTAAGAAAATTTGAATCATGATTCTTGTGTTGATATTTTAAATGTTAAAATGATCTGACATATGGATGAACATGTTATATAATATGTGATATTATGTGCTTGCAAGTTATTTGTATTTACAGGTACAAATTGGAAGGGGATGGTCATGGTGCCCGAGTTTAAATTTCAAATTTTATATTTTAAATTAAAGGTGTAATTTTGTTCGATTTGAATTAAAATGTAATTTTGAATTTTAAATTTTGTATTTGTCCCTCCAAAGATGTTTTGGATTTTCTTCAATTATATGTAATTAGAGAAATAGGCTAGTGGCGTTTAGACGACAAGGAGCCATGGCTTGAGAAGCGGAAGGACGAATGCACGAGCACCATGACCGTCTCAAATAAAACTGTTTTATTAGCATGTATGCTTTTATGTTTTAAACGACTAGTATGCATGAATTGGACAAAGCGCGCTTGTATGTATTATTATGCACGTCAAATTTCGACTAGTCTAAACCGATAGATGTATGACATAGGTTACGACTAGCATGATAATATACTAATACGTTTGATGAGACCTAATAAAATCCCTAAATAAAAGGAACCCTTAAAAGGAATAAATTATTAAGCATATGATTACCTCCCACCACCAATATTACTCGAACCTCCTCTACATAGTGGTGCTCCACAACTCAGTTGGGACCCACTGTTTCGTTGAGTAAGAGTAGTATTAGAAGTGTTAGACACTTAGGGTGCTGGTTGATGCTTAACTAAGGCATAAGTTGCAGGCCCAGCCGAGCTTATGGGCTTAGGGTAATAATGCAAGGTTGGTTGCATGAGATGCACCACTAAGTGACAAGGAGTTGTCAACCTAATGTTAAGAGAGGGTATGAGATATTGTTGATTAACCCATTATTTAAATTAATCTTGCGGTCTCAGACGAGGGTTAAAATAAATAATCACACTCTTAATCTCACTAAGGTAAAATCTAAAAGTAGATTAACCCTAAGTCAAATGGTAAGGGTCATTGACTTAGATAAAATAGTGGGAGGGGCAATTTATTTAAAGTCTTTAATAAATTGTAACACGACAATATATTAATTAATCTTTCTTTACATTTTTCAGTTTTTAGTATGACTAATCCACTGTCACTGCGCTCAATACTTGATACGAATAAACTGACCGGTTCAAACTTTATGGACTGGTATCGGAACCTGAGAATTGTTCTGAGGGCCGAAAAGATTCCCTACGTCCTTGATGGTCCATTACCCGTAGCTCCTAGGGAAGGGGAAGATGGGTTCGCGGAATATGATTTCGAGGCCCACAAACAACACATGGATGACGATACGATGGCAGTATGCATCATGTTGGCATCCATGTCCCCTGAACTGCAAAAGCAGCATGAGCATATGGATGCTCCCTCTATTGTCTTACATCTCAAGGAGTTGTATGACGTTAAAGGCAGGCATGAGAGGTATGAGGCCTCTAGAGAACTGTTCTCTTGCAGGATGTCTGAAAACATGTCTGTTAGCAGTCATGTTCTTAAGATAATCGGGCTGATTGAGAAACTAGGAAATCTAGGCTTCTTGATGGATGCCGAACTGAGTAATGACTTAGTCCTGGCCTCACTTCCACCTTCCTTCAGTCAATTCATAATGAATTATAACATGCATGGGATGCTTGTGAGCTTGCCTGAATTGTTAAGCATGTTAACAACTGCTGAAGTGTCTATCAAGAAGGATAGGACACAAGCTCTTCTGATTGGTGGGCCTAACAAGGCCAAGGGTAAGGGTAGGGGTAAGGAGCCTGCTAAAGGTGACTCCCTTAAGCCCAAAGGAAAATCCAAGAAGAAGAAGGGCAACAAGAAGGGTAAGAAAGCATCCAAGGACAAAGGCGATGCTGAGTGCTTCCATTGTGTTAAGAAAGGCCATTGGAAGAGGAATTGTCCAGACTACCTGAAGAGTGTGAAGGACAAGAAGCATGGTGATGCTTCTGCCTCAGGTACTTTCATGATTGAGATAAATTATTCTTGTGCTAATCCGACTTCATGGGTATTGGATACCGGTTGTGGTTCTCATATCTGCAATATGTTGCAGGTGCTTAAGAGCCCAAGGAGATTGGAGAGAAACGAGGTGGATCTTCGCGTTGGCAATGGAGCAAGGGTTGCTGCTCATTCTGTTGGAGATGCCGACCTTATTTTGCCTACGGGCCTTTTACTGCATTTGAATAATTGTCTTTATGTTCCGAACATTTCTAGAAACATTATTTCTATTTCTTATTTAGAACAAGATGATTCTACTTTTAGTATTAAGAATGGTACATTTTCTATCATTTTGAATGATATTGTTTATGGTACTGCTTCATTAATAAATGGATTGTATGTTCTGGAAATGGGAACTGAAGTGCTCAATGTAGCTGTGAAACGACCTAGGATAGATAATCAATCTTATCTTTGGCATTGTAGACTAGGGCACATAAACGAAACAAGATTGTCTAGGATGCATGCAGATGGATACCTAGATTCCATGGATTTGGAATCCTATGGACAATGTGAATCTTGTCTAGCTGGGAAAATGACTTGTCACAAGCCCAAGGGGCTTGAGAGTCATAGGGCTAGTGAGTTATTAGAACTCATTCACACTGATGTTTGTGGGCCAATGTCTATAGAGGCTAGAGGAGGATACTCCTATTTCATTACCTTTACAGATGACAAATCAAGATTTGGGTACGTGTACCTAATGAGATATAAATCCGAAGCCTTTGAAAAGTTCAAGGAGTTTAGGAATGAAGTAGAGAAACAGCGTGGCAAGATGATTAAGACATTACGATCAGATCATGGTGGTGAATATCTGAGAGACGAGTTTCAGGATTATCTGAGAGAAAATGGAATTCTCTCGCAGTGTACTGCACCTTACACACCACACCAAAATGGTGTCTCCGAAAGGAGAAACAGGACCTTGTTAGACATGGTCAGGTCTATGATGAATGAGACTCAACTTCCAAAATCGTTTTGGGGATATGCCCTAGACACAGCGGCATACCTTCTAAATAGGGTACCGTCTAAATCTGTTCAGACCACACCATATGAGATATGGAATGGTAAGAGACCCAACCTGAGTTACCTCAGGGTATGGGGATCGTCGGCTTACGTCAAAGCGTTGGCATCAGACAAGCTTAGTGCTAAGAGTACTAAATGTCTATTTGTGGGGTATCCCAAAGGTACTAAGGGATACTACTTTTACTCCATGGATGAACACAAAGTGTTTGTGTCAAAGAATGCTGAGTTCCTTGAGAAGGATTTGATCTCTCAAGGAGCTAGTAGGAGTAAGATTGATCTTAAAGAAGTTCAAGAACCACATGAATAGATTGAGGAACCCAAGTCTGCTCCACAGGCGACGTTCTCCAATGGAGAAGTAAACACACAACTCCGTAGGTCAACGAGGGGCATCCATCCACCTGAGAGGTATGGGTTTGTGATTGAGAATCAGCAAACCGTCGAGGATGATGAACCAAGTAACTACGAAGAGGCAGTCAAGGATGTTGACTCTTCTAGATGGCTTGAAGCCATGGAATCTGAAATGGATTCGATGTATCAAAACAAGGTATGGACCTTGGTTCCTAAACCGCAAGGAATAGTTCCTATTGGTAACAAATGGGTCTTTAAAAGAAAGACTGATGCAGATGGCAACGTTCAGACCTACAAAGCTAGGTTGGTTGCGAAAGGGTATCGTCAAAGACAAGGAGTTGACTGTGATGAGACTTTCTCACCTATTGCCATGATCAAATCTATTAGGATCATGCTTGCAATAGCGGCATATCACGACTATGAAATTTGGCAAATGGATGTCAAGACCGCCTTCTTGAATGGGTTCTTGAAGGAGGATGTGTACATGACACAACCTGAAGGCTTTGAAATCAAAGATCAGGAGCATATGGTATGCAAACTTCAAAGGTCGATATATGGGCTAAAGCAAGCATCAAAGAGTTGGAATATTCGTTTTGATGAAGTCGTTAAGAGTAATGGTTTTATCAAGAACGAGGATGAACCTTGTGTTTACAAGAAGGTTAGTGGGAGTAATGTCGTCTTCCTAGTACTTTATGTAGATAACATATTGTTAATAGGAAATGACATCCCCACATTATAAACGACGAAAGAGTGGCTTTCAAAAAGCTTCACCATGAAGGATTTGGGAGAGGCGGCCTTTATACTTGGTATAAAAATCTATAGAGATAGATCAAACAGGCTGCTGGGTTTATCTCAATCCACGTATATTGACAAGATGCTAAAGAGGTTTAGCATGGAAGGGTCGAAAAGGGGTTTTCTTCCCGTCAGTCATGGGGTACATCTTTCAAAGGCCATGTGTCCTAAGTCACAGGCTGAGAAGGATCGCATGAGTGGAATTCCATACGCTTCGGCTATTGGATCCATCATGTATGCCATGATATGTACGAGACCAGATGTCTCATATGCTTTAAGGATTACGAGCAGATACCAGTCGGACCCTGTAGAGGGTCACTGGACGGCAGTCAAGACCATCCTTAAGTACTTAAGAAGAACTAAGGATGTGTTTCTGGTCTATGGTGGGGTTGATGAGCTAACAGTGAAAGGGTTCACTGATGCCAGCTTTCAGAGTGACAAAGATGACTGCAAGTCACAGTCAGGGTTCGTATTCACCTTAAATGGTGGGGCAGTATCTTGGAAGAGTTCCAAGCAGGAGACAACAGCAGATTCAACGACAGAAGCTGAATATATAGCTGCTTCAGAAGCGGCTAAGGAGGCCGTGTGGATCAAGAAGTTCATATCTGAACTTAGGGTGGTTCCAAGCGTGGATGAGCCTATACAGTTGCTGTGTGTTGGACGTTTAGCAAGTGCACTAGTCGTACAAGTAATAAAATGATGAGTAAAGATCGTTCCCACGAGGAATTGTGTTCAAACACCAATATACCATAAAAAACTAATTTGAATCAAATAAGAGTTTGTAAAAATCATGAATAATTTGTCACCAGAAAATTGATTTTGAGTAAGTTGACACAAGTAAATATGGATTAAGAATTAATAAAAACAACAAGTAGTCAGAAAACAACTTTCCTCCATGATAAACCATATAAGAATTGATCATATGATGAATTCCTTTCCATGTGGTGTTAATCAACCTTTTACTTATCATCAAGATGTAATCCCTTACTACCCTGATAGAAACATTAATCAGAAACCCCAATCCCTTGGTGATTTCTTTCTTAATACATGCATGAAATACTAAGGTTTTAAGATTACATCAGAACTCTAGCATCAATCCCTTGAGTACTAGAATTCTGATGTTGAGATTATCAAATACAGAAGTCATATAAACATCCCTGTTCTATACTACTTCATTGATAGAAATAATTAACTCAGAAAATCTCAAATCAGCACATGAAAAATACTTCATCATATTAATCAAATCAACATAATATTATCATGGAGTTCCATTGCATTCAGACTACAAAGACTCTACTCAGACATGACTAAGGAATAAATAAGAGAAGAAGAAGCAAACTTCATTTCCATGTTGAAAGTCTTCAATCTCCAACTATTACAAGGAAATCCTAATACAAAAACTAAAAGAATTTAGAGAGAAGTCAGACTAAGTTTAAGAGAGAGAGAGAGTTCAGATCCCCCAAGATTCTCCTCTAAGTGTCAAGGCTTTGCCTTATATAGTGTTACAATTAAAAACAGAAAACTGATGTGGGCGCTAAAACGTCCATAAGTGGCCGTTTTAGCGTTCGTGCTTTACGTATGCTCAACTGCTTTTAACTGATTTCAACGCTAAAACGTTAAGGAATGACCGTTTTAGCGTCCAAACTTGGTGAATGCTCAACTAACTTTAACTGACTCCAACGCTAAAACGTTTGATTTGGACGTTTTAGCGGTGAAGACCAGAATCTTTTTCCACTTTAGGGCGCTAAAACGCATATTGCAGGCCGTTTTAGCATCCAAGACCAGCAATTTTCCATCTTCTTAGTGTAGTAGCGCGCTAAAACGCTCTGTGTGGACGTTTTAGCGCTCATCACCAGCAAGTTTTGGCCTCTTCCTGTAACAGGGCGCTAAAACGCTCAGTGTGGACGTTTTAGCGCTCAACACTTAGGCAATTTTTCTCCTCTTGAGCTCCAGAATCTTCTTCCTTCTCCAGTTGTCTTTTAAGCTTGCTTTTCCTACAAGAATCATACAAATTTCCAATAAAGCTCTTGAACTTGTAATTGAGGACATCTTAGGACATTAACCTTGTTTTTCATCAATTAATCACACAATTTGATCCTAATTCCTGCTAAAAACCATGATGAACTAAGGGTTCATCACAATTCCCAGATTTGAATATTGCTGTCCTCAGCAATAACTTTAAAGACAGAGAAAGACTTGAGATTCTTTACACATGAAATTTATGAGGTTGGATTGAAATATGACAGATCAACTTCCCAAGATACAATCTAACAACCCAGCAATCTATCTTTTACTATGACTTGCTTAACCTCATTACAATGACTTTCAACAGATCAGTAAGATAAAATGCAGAGACCTTCAACACAAAACACCCCCTCACTTGGAACTTCTCAAAAATTGTGAGAATAAACTCTCTTGCACTCTAGTGTCTAAGGGTGTACTCATCATCAATCTCCACTGCACTCAAACTACTATAAGCTTGCCCATCTTCTCACTTCCCATAGTTACAGTGATTCATAAGCAGAGCAAAAGAGGCTTTGGTAGTATGACTTGACTAAGAATAGGATTCTGTATAGAAGAAGGAAAAATGACTTGACATGTAGTTGGCTAAAGGTAGGATTTGATGTTGCAGAAGGTTAGATAAATGGATCAGATTCAGATAAGAGGAGGATCACTAGTGAATTTATCTATGTACTCCTTAATCCTTCTCATTCTCTTCTTCCTTTTCATTTGCTCTTTTCACCACCTTTTCTACAACTTTTCTTTTTCTTGAACTTCCTTCCTCCTTTTCTTCCAACTTTCAACACTTTGTGTTGTTTTGATTTCCCTTTTTCCTCATTTCCTTTTTCTTTTCCTTTTCCAAACCAAGCACTTTGTGCCTTTACTTCCTCATTTCCTTTTTTTTTTTATTGCATTCTTCTTTTTCTCCAAATTTCCAACACTTAACACTTAATATTTTTGTTCATTGCAGAAACACCTTTCCTACAGAGCCTTCCTCCTTACCCCTTATCTGAACACATAATCTGAAAATTTAGGATCTGGAATAAGTGCAGGGCTCTTAGTTTTATCACAAAAATTCTGGCTTCAGGCTTCCATGCAATAAGAAAATTTTGTTCCAAAGAAAAATGCCTCAATGAGCTCTACTTTACAAACCATGAACTATTTCAAGTTAGAAACAGGGCAAGTTCAAGAGTTACTCATACAGTGAAGTGCTCTCTGAACAAAAAATTTTCTGTATAGGCTCAATGTCTCACAGTTCAGAGTGCATGCTTGAATTCCTCTATATACATCAACCTGATCTCTCTACTCCTCACATAACATGAGTTATGCAAACATATCATTTAGCACATATGCAGGGATTTCAAATTGCATCAACAAATGTTTAATCCATCATGTAAAACTTTGATCATCCTATCCTCATAAAATTCACATCATCTCAACTCTAAATCCAACCTTTGTACATATAAAACACTTCCTAAACTACCTAAAACTATATTCACAAGAATTTTAAAAGAAAGGATTGAGATGTTTCCCTGTTTGTGGCTCATCAATTGTGTGTCATCATCAACTGTGTGATTCCATCATAATCATGTCATTCATTCACACCCCATTCCCAGATTTAAACGTTGCTGTCCCCAGCAACTAATTTAAATCTAAAAAGCAGTTGACAATTTCTGAAACACATTCACATATCAACAAATAGCATCAGTACTATTTAAAAGTGCATCATTCAAACAGAGAATCTCAATGTACTAACAAATATACAAAATGAAAATAATACCACAATCAACTAAAAATATCCAAAATAAAACCATAAAACAGAAAATGTATAAAAACAAAATAAGAAGTTTAATCAGTAGACTCGTCATCATCACTAAACACCAAATATGAGCCTGGATCAGCAGTAGGCAAGGGGTTGTACTCAGGATCAACACCCCTGTCCTCATCCATAGCACCAGTATCAACAGCAGCAGCAGCAGCAGTGGTCTCTGTGGTAGTAGCATCAACACCAGGCTGTCTCTCTGGAGTGGGTGAAGCATGAGAAGATGTAGCACCATCAGTAGGCGCAACTCCATCCACATTATCAGCATAGTGAGTCCGGGCCATTGCCTCAAAGGCTTCTTCCTCATCAGAATGAGGGTATACAGCAGGCTGATAATCAATAACATCCAAGCCCTGAGCCTCACATATAGATTTCAACATCGTCACCATGTATATCTGAAATGAGTGCTGGCTGGACTGCATAAACCGGAGATTCCTGCGCAAATGTCTCATTCGGAAGTCAGTGTTCACCATCCATTGCTCCCCTGTCCTTAGCCTTTCTTCAATTTCATCATCACTCTGAGTTGTAGATTTCCTACCAGGAGTCAATCCTGTGACCTCCCCTCCTCCTATCTTCAATTTCTTTGTAATCATGGCGGCATCAATTGTAGGGTGCAATTTAGTTGGTGCCCCATTATCAGTAACATCTACACCAGCTTTCTGACAAAGCAACTGAATCAAGGAACAGTGACCCAAAGCAGCAGAGTCACTGTCAGAGTGAGCCATATCATAAATGCTGTCCTGAAGGAGAATAGGAAGTTCCACCTTCGCCCTTGTCATGATAGTGTGAATCAGGACAGCTCTCTTTAGGATAACCTCTGCCTGGTTGGAAGAGGGCATGACATTTGAGATTACAAAGTGAAACCAGACTCTAGCCTCACCATTTAAATGCCTCAACCAAATCAACTTAGGAGCAACCTTATCCTTGGTTAACTCCCAAGTTTCACCAGGTTTGGCTATAGTCTGCAAAATAGGCTCAGCTGCCCCTATCTTGGTCCAGGTGTCAAAGTTTGGGTCCTTGGTGGAATTTCAATATTCTGCCAGTTTCTCCTGAACTCACAACTGGCATTGTGGATATAGTCACAGAACCTTATCTTCAGCAGCTTTTGGATAGTGTGAGCATCATACTTCACTTTCTTTCCCCTCACCCAGCTAGTGAAAGTCCTCTGGCCTCCTTGATCTCCATTAAATGCATTAGCAAAGAATTTCCTTGCTATGTTAGGACTGCTATCACCCAGTATTCTTCCAAAAGTTGCCCAATCCCTGGTCTTCAGATGAGACTGAAACTGGGGATATTCATCCTGTTCTAGAACAAATTTTCTTTCTCTAACAAATAGCCTCTTGGAAGTCTTGTCAGTATACCTTTTCTCATGTTCCTCACTTTTCCAAAAGTGAGCATCAAACTGTGGGGTAAGCTCAGCTTCAGTATCTCCTCCTTGATTCACTCGTGCTCGCTTCTTAAATCTTTTTTTTCCTTTTGTAGCAGGAGCTGGTTGAGAAGGAGAAGACATTGTACCTACACAACAAGAGAAAATCAGTCCAAATGTCAAACAATTACATATCATGAATCCAATTCCACAATCCTAGATTTAGAACTCTTGTAGTGGGAAATTTTGATCAAAACATGTATGAATTACAACCCCACAATGCCATAATGTAGACCCTCAATTTTGTATGAAACAGGTCCTGGGCGCTAAAACGGTCGTAGTGAGCGTTTTAGCATCCTGGCCTTAAACGTGTGTAAAAACTGGACGGGCGCTAAAACGGTCGCACTGAGCGTTTTAGCGCTAGACCTTAATGTGTGTAAAAACTGGACGGGCGCTAAAACGGTCGCACTGAGCGTTTTAGCGCTAGGCCAATTTTTGGGTCAGGCATTTCCACGAACACCTTGTGTGTGTGTTCGCTGGGTTGTTGTTTGAAGACGACTGAGAACCAACACTCACTGGATTTGTTGTCTCATTCCCAAAATACCAGTCAAAAGTAAAAGTTCAGGAGAATAATACCAATAAAACTCAATCAACATGCAATCCTTCGAAGATACAGGCAATCAACATGTGAATGCTCTAGAAAATGCCCAATAAATGCATGCATTCAGATATGATAAGTGAGATGAAAGGAATTGAGATGAGTTACATACCTTGATGATGATGAGAAGATATGGAAGAAGCTACGAAGATGGATGATACACAATGGGAGATAAGGGATGCGTTATGGAAAACAGAGGCAGAGTATAAGAATGGAAGAGGAAAAGAGAAGAGGAACTCTGTTATATCGAATTAGTGACAGGGCGCTAAAACGTTGGCTTCCCAGCGTTTTAGCGTCCTTGTCCAGAGAAAAAATACACACTTTGTGCAGCACAGCGCTAAAACGGTAAGACTTAGCGTTTTAGCGCTGTTGGCCAGAGTGCATGGATTGGTGTTGTCAGTGAACGCTAAAACGCTCATAATGAACGTCTTAGCGCGCACAACCAGAGAGTTTCATAATGATGGAACTCTGGGGACGCTAAAACAGTCATGGTTGACGTTTTAGCGCCCAGCACATAGCAAAAAATTTCT
>NW_026897128.1:0-28868 GCF_033153095.1 Gastrolobium bilobum | reverse complement strand
AGTAAACTAAAAATAAAAGTTAATTTTATACTTATTACCCCCTCAAGATGAGTTGTGGATGTCCAACACTGCCATCTTGGACAATAGAGTGAACAAGGCAGAAGCTAACAAAGCCTTTTTCAAAGATATGCAAGCTGGTCATGTGATTTTATAGGCATCAAACGATTCAGCCCATAAGACACTTTATCTTTAACAAAGTGGCAAATGGCAATCAATCTCTATGTGTTTAGTCCTCTCATGGAAGGTGGGATTTGAGACAATATGAATAGCATCCTGATTGTCACAAAAAATAGAGCACAAGAGAAATCAACAAAGCCAAGATCAGTTAATAATTGAGATATTCAACTTAATTTAGTAGCAGTGGTTGCCATTGCCTTGTACTCGTCTTCAACGAAGCTTCTAGAGACTGTTGTTTGCTTTTTAACCTTCCACGATATTAAGGAATCTCTAAGAAAAATGAAAAAAGCAGTGACTGATCTTCTGGTGTCAAGATATCCTCCTCAATATACATCACTGAATGCTTTAAAGTGGAGAGGAGGAGAAGCAGGAAACAACAAACCTTGACCTGGATGGCTTTTAAGGTATCTAAGGAAGTTATGAACAACATTAAGGTAAGGAGTTATAGGCTATGAAACAAATTGACTTAACATGTAATGTCAGGTCTAGTTAATGTCAAATAAAGAAGTCTTCCAACTAAAATCCTATACTAACTAGAGTTTTAGAGAGGTTGTCCATCTACGTTGTTAAAAGCAAGCTTCGGGTCCATTGGGACAACATTGAGTTTTGAAGCTAAAAAACCAGTATCATCAAGTAATTGCAAGATATAATGCCTTTGAGATAATATTATACCTTTCTTAGCATGAGAAACTTCCAATCCCAAAAAATACTTTAGTTTCCCAAGGTCTTTAAGCTTGATTTGGGACTGGAAAAATGATCTAACATTGCCAATTGCATCAAGAGAAAGTCTACCAAGAATTATGTCATCTACATATACCAATAGCACAATAAAGTTAGATCTCGAACCTTTAGTAAAGAAGGAATAATCACATTTTGATTGTGAGAAACCAAACTTGATGAAAGCTCTAGACAGTGGCGGAGCCAGAATTTTAGTTTAGCCCATGCCAAAAAATTTGGCATATCAAATTATCAAAATATTTATCGTAAATACACAAATTTATTAGGAAAAAATTTACTATGAATTCTAGCATACTTATCTAAGTTATTTACTAAATAATGCCACATAGTATTGAAAATTGAAATCAACAATTGTTAATGATCATATATCAAAACAAACATATAAAACGGCACTAACCTTTCTGATAAGCATTCCAAACATAAGAATCTCACTTGCTTCACGCAGCATAATAAGTAATGAACCAAGCATTGTCCTAAGATATGAATACACATAAATATAATAATTATATGTATAACAACATTTAATAAAAAAATTTAAAATATAATAAAGAATTACATACCTAAAATTGTAAACGACGCTCTTTTAGATTGACGAAATCTTCAAGGATAGAATCTGTAGTAAAAGTTTCAGCAATCTCTCTTTCAATATACACAATTAAATTATTTGCAAGAAAGTCATCCTCCATTTTGTTACGAAGTCTTGTTTTCACAATTTTCATTGCTGAGAATGCACGTTCACCACTTGCTGTTGAACCTGGTAGTGTTAAGATAAGACGAATTAACCTATCAACCAAATGATAGGAATTTGACTTTCCTGTCTGAGCTAATCCTTGACACAACTCAGAAATTGAAGATAAATTTTGAAGTTTTGGATGTTTTGGGATGTCCTTGTGGCAATGCTTCAATTGACAATTCAAAATAATTCTCTCTTGCTCGGAAAAATCAAGAGGATAGTCTTTCTCTGCAAGGCTACAAATATCATCAACATTGAATGCTTTGTAACCATTCTTCGGATCTAATGAAGAGCTAAGTGATAAAAGTTCCATTGTTTGCTCGTTAAACCTTCTATTTAACTCTTGTAACTGAAAGTTAATGGTTGAATTAAAAATATCAAAATGATAGTGATGCTCAATAGTTATTTGTTCATGTTGTCGACGGCCACAACCTTCAATATATTGAGCATCAAAATCTGGAACATCTATCTCATGAAGCTTGGAGAAATTGACAACACTTTCAAGTATTCTTTTCCAACCACCATCTCGTAATTCTTGAATAAGTTCCTTTGTACTTGAAACTAAATGTATAGCATTCAAAATATCTTGAGCTTTTTGTTGTAAGGCTTGACAAAGAATTTCAGTGATGCCCATGATCTCCTTCATCAAAAGTAAATTAAATATAAACTCAAAAGAAGTGATCATCTTATAAGCTGCTGTAGCATCCCCTCTTTGAGAGTAATTTGAGCCTTCATTGCGAATTTTTTCAAGTACTGAACATGATTCATTATACCCTCGTTGAAGACTGCATATAGATTAAAAATGAGAACCCCATCTTGTATCACTAGCCCTCTTTAGTGTGCCTACTTGGTTAGAACCTGTACCAGTTTCAAGCTCGCCAATAGCTTGCAAATGTTCAAATTCAAAAATTTGGGCAACTTGGAATTGATCATGACGTTTAGAAGAAGCAGTGACAATATTAATGATGAAATTCAAATTCTGGAAGAATTGATAAATAGAAGAAACTTCCTTAGAGGCAGCAATCAAGGCTAATTGTAATCGATGGGCAAAACAATGCACATAATAAGCACAAGGACATTCATTAAGAAATAATGCTTGCAATCCATTCCATTCACCACGCATGTTACTAGCACCATCATATCCTTGGCCACGAATATTTTGGATATCAAGGCAATGATGTGAGAGTATGTCACTAATAGCATTTTTAAGTGTCATAGAAGATGTATCTTGAACGTGATAAAGATCAAAACATCTCTCTTTTATAAAACCATCTTTGTCAACAAATCTCAAGACAAGAGCCATTTGTTCCCTTTTCGATTCATCACGTGATTCATCCACAATAATACAAAACTTAGAGTCCCCAATATCCAGCAGAATCTGTTTTCGCACTTTGTTTGCTAGAACATGTAAAATCTCCCTTTGTATTTGAGGTGAGGTATACTTGGCTGTCAATGGAGCATTCATTAGAACAACATCTGCAACTTTTTCATTGTAAGATGCCAAAAGTTTGATCATTTCAATAAAATTACCACTATTTCTTGAATTAATAGTCTCATCATGTCCTCTAAAAGCACACCCCCGAAAAGCAAGCCAACGAGCAACATCAATTGAAGTCTTAACACGCAGCCTATTTTTTTCAATTTGTTGGGAGCTTTGAGCATGCATAACTTTATCAATATGACAAGACTGATTCATTAAGTCCGCACATGAGATAATTGCATTAG
Source organism: Gastrolobium bilobum (assembly GCF_033153095.1). NCBI lineage: Eukaryota > Viridiplantae > Streptophyta > Magnoliopsida > Fabales > Fabaceae > Gastrolobium > Gastrolobium bilobum. Next base: position 25,495 of record NW_026897128.1, on the reverse strand, counting down.
TATGTTGTGAACAAGGATCATCTCCCATGTGATTTAGAAAAGCACAATACTTGCTGTAATGTCCCACATCGGTTGGAGAGGGGAACGAAGCATGCCTTATATAAGGGTGTGGATACCTTTCCTTGTAACCAACCCGAAACGTAAAACCGTAAAACCTTTGACAGGGTTTGGGGCTGTTACACTTGCCACTATGAACTCTATTCCAACCATTAAAACCTTTGATTGTGAACGCATCCCAACCATGTCGCGCGCCGACCTTTGTAGTGAAAAGATAACATGGTAAACAGAATGCAGCATCTATACAAGGTGAATACTCAAGCCACGAAGAAAATTCTTTGAACCAAGAAGCTTGAAAACGTCGATGATGTTTTTCTTTTGAAAATGGATAGGAGCATTTAGGTTGATATGGCCCAGCTATTAAATAATCTCTCTGTATCTCATCGACTTCTTTAGCTAAATATTCCCAAATTGGCTTACGTATGCCTGGAACTCGTTAAAAATTTTTATTATTGACCATAATAACATCATCAGTATGTTCAATTCTACGACACTTTGAAGGAGATTGCTCATGAGAAGGTGCACCAATTTCAGAAATTATGTTCGTAGGAGCATCACTTGATTCACTTTCAGATACTACTTTCTTTTTAAAAAACACATCTATACTTTTCTGTTTATCCTTGCCCATACTTTTTCAACCTACATGTCAATTTGTAGGTAGACATTTATATTAAAGTAGCTAAACAAATATCATATTTATGTCAAATGGATGAGGGAGCAAAAAGATTTAGACAAATAACAAAAAATCAAATAAAAGAGAAAAATATAAGACAATAGTTGATTATATTATGAGAGCAATACTATGTTATTCTAACTACATAGTGAGAAAATGGGGACATGATGAGTAATTGAGTACATAAAGGGACAACATAAAAAAATAAATTGAAGCATTTCCTAATTTTACAACAAATTACTAAGAAAGCGCAAAGCAAGTGAGATTCTTATGTTTGGAATGCTTATCAGAAAGGTTAGTGTCGTTTTATATGTTTGTTTTGATATATGATCATTAACAATTGTTCATTTCAATTTTCAATACTATGTGGCATTATTTAGTAAATAACTTAGATAAGTATGCTAGAATTCATAGTAAATTTTTTCCTAATAAATTTGTGTATTTACGATAAATATTTTGATAATTTGATATGCCAAAATTTTTGGCATGGGCTAAACTAAAATTCTGGCTCCGCCACTAGTCCCCACCCACTGTTATCCCACAAAAAGACAACAAATAAAAGTTGTTTATTTGGTGTTTTGTTCAACATTTCATTATTTTATTAAAGGAAGTGAAAGAACCTGACAAGGAACAATTGCAACTGAACAAGAATTGACACTCTGCAACACAACAGATGCTCACATGCCACACGGGCTGGCTGACGCTAACGCGAAGAGACAAAACAGTGGCAACTGGCAAAGAAGAACACTAAGACCAGCAAGATAAATCTGGGTGCAGCCGTGCAAGGTGCTTGAAAGCCACGAAGAAATTTTGCTTGAAAGCTCAAAATGAAAGAGTCACTAAGAAAGAAAAATCTTCAACAGAAAATATATTTGGATTCTACAGTAATGTCAAACAAGCACCTCGTTATGTTTTTATTTTCTTTTATTGGATAAATAAGTGATTGGTAATTTATTATGATTTAGTATTATGAATTTTATTTAATATTTAATATACATCATCACATCAATGGTGCAGGTTTTTCTTTTGATAAGACTAAAGTGCCAGTTCCAAAGTTACACTTACACGGCAGGTCCGACAATTTGGAGTAGGGGGGAAGGTACTTTGGCAATTGATTTGAAAAGAAGAAGAAAAATAGAAAAAGGGGGAAGAAAATTGTGTGAAAGAAAATGTGGGTATAGAATTGAAGATAAAAATATTATAACTTTATTATATTTATTTAGATAGTGCCAAATTATAATTTTAACCATGGCCAAATTATAATTAATTATATACTTATATATATAATTATATATAATAAGTAAATTTTTTTAAAAATTAGCCAATGCCAAGGCACCCGCTGGTTATAACAATGCTACGCCACTGGCTCCAGACAATTTGGCATACCATTATTAAGAAGCCTGTTTTAGGTCGTAAAAAGCTTTATGGAGCTTATATGCAAGCTTGGAATTAGTAGAAGAACCCTCTTTTTTACTGTGATAGCCTATGGGAAATTCCATATATACATCTTCAAACAATTCCCTATTTAAGAATGCATTATTAACATCAATTTTATGCAATTGAAACAAATGCCATTTTTGGGATGAAGCAATAGCCAAGAAAGTCGTAAAAATTGTAACCAACTTAGCAACCACATAAAACGCTACGCCACTGAAATTAATACTCCTCTTTTGGTTATAACCTTTGGCTACAAGTATAGCCTTGTTTTTTCGCCGTAAAAAGCTTTATGGAGCTTACATACAAGCTTGGAATTTTATTAATGTGATATCCTATGGGAAATTCCATATATACATATCTTCAAACAATTCCCTATTTAAGAATGCATTATTAACATCCAATTGAAACAAATGCCATTTTTGGGATGAAGCAATAGCCAAGAAAGTCGTAATTGTAACCAACTTAGCAACCACATAAAATGTCTCAATGAAATTAATACCCTCTTGTTGGTTATAACCTTTGGCTACAAGTATAGCCTTGTTCCTTTTCGCAGTACCCTCAGCATTGAATTTTATTTTACATATCCACCTACATCCAATAGAGTGTCTGCCTTAAGGTAATGGAAATATGGACCAGGTATGGTTGCTCTCCAAAGCTAGAATTTCAGCTTGCATAGCAGCACACCAATGAGGATATTTGACAACTTGATGATAATATTGAGGCTCATGGTGTGCAGAAACATTGAGAACGAACTTCTTCTGAGTTGTTGACAATCTGTCACATGCAATAACTGGTGTTGGTTAACATATTACAGTGATAATCTCTTATGTAATAAGGAGGTTTGGTTGCTCTGATATCATCTTACCATATAAACCTAGAAAGAGAACAAGAAGAAAAATAAAGAAGCTTGTGGGTTTCTTTAGTACTGATTGAAAAGTTTCAGAGAGAAAATAATGTCTAAATACAAAAGTCAAGACTAAAAACTAAAAGCTAAAATTCAAAGTAAACTTACAATCAGTCCAGAAAAGTAACTATGGGTCTGTTTGATTGTGTTTTGGTTTTTTTGTTCTTAAAACTGTTTTGTAGAATAATTATGGAAACAGTTGTTTTGTATGTTTTTTTTATTTTGAAAGTTAAAAACCAAAACAAAAAACAAAAACAACTCAGACATATTCTCTAAATTTGATTCTAAAAACAAAAAAACAGTTACAGTTTTAAAACTTTTTTAACAAAACAGGCCTTACCAAACGAGTTTTTTTGTTTTTTTGTTCTAAAAACTAAAAAACTGTTTTTGAAAACAGTATTCAAACAGAGCCATGATTTCACTAACTATGGTTACGGTAACACAAACTACAGTAAGCTAAAAATAAAAGTTATTTTTATATTTATTATTTATATCAAAACACTATATATATATTTTTTTGTAATTAAAACGCTATAATTTATTAGTGAGCTGGTGGATAACTAACTAATAATATGTGTAAAACTTTTTATTCTTACAATTATTTTTTATATACACCCTAATTATTGTCACCAGTGGCGGACCTATGTAAGTTTTAGTGTGTGCAAGTGCACACACAAATTTTTTGGATATATATATATACATATATATTTTGGGTCATGAACAAAAACCACAGTATTCAATTTAATCTCTTAAAAAAAAAGTTGATTCGTGATCCCTTTAAAATCCAAAATAGACCCATGTTAGTCCTTTTGGGGGATTAATGTGGATCTTTTTGAATTTCAGAGGACTATGATTTTGATTATCTGGGTCTATTTTTGAATTCTGAGGAATCACGAGTAGACTTTTTTTTTCCCTATATTGATTATTTTTTTATATTAAGTTAAAGTTTTTTTTATATATATTCTTTTGTATTTTAAAATATTTAAAATTTTCTTTAAAATTTTTTTACTTTATTCTTTTATTCTAAGTGTGTAGACATTAAAAAAAAATTCTAAGTCCGCTATTGATCGTTACATAACCCATAAAGAGATAATGAAATTCAATCCAGAAGATTCTAGTAGTCGACGCAAGGACTTCTATAGAGCTAATTTTGTTCAAAGTTTTTGTTATTTTAATTAAAAAAAATAGAAGGGAATAAAAGAGAAAATGAAACAAAGGGAGTGAAAAAACTTAAGACTTAAGGGGGTGTTTTGTACACGATAACTTTTTTTTAATTAGGGAATTAATTATTACCGGAATGTAGTGGAGAATATATTTTACTGGAATATTATTAAAAAGTTGTTTGGTAGACCCATATTTTTTTCGAGAAAATAAAGTTAATTTTACTGAGTGTGTGTTTGGTTAGTTATGAAATATTAGTTGGAATTTGAGGTTATTGTACCAAAATAACCTCACATTTACCCTTTTGATTCAAAATTTGTATCTAACGTTGCTGAATCAAAATGAAGACCGATCTGTAGATGAACTGAGGCAGATTCAATGTATCAAAAGATCCCACTTTTTATTAGTGAAAAATACAAAAAAAAAATAACCTTAAATTATGCCTTTCAAATGCTTCCTCTGTACTGGAAGGTATTTAGCCATGGGAGAGGCCATTTTGTGAATATGTAAATTAACACACACATAGACAACACAACGGCTTCCACCCTCGAAAGATCCTTCATGCATGCAGGCAAGATTTCAACATTTGTGAACCAATATACCTTCTGAAGTGGAGAATGCGGGTGACCTGCAAGCTCTCTTAGGTAGCGTTCTGGTTCTTTGCAAGGTTGTGACCTATGTAGCACCGATACGACACGCGACACGTGACACGACACGACACGACACTCCGACACGTCAATCCTAAAAAATTATGGATTTCGACACGTTGGGACACGTTTTAATATTAAATAATATTTTTAATTTATACAGTGTATATTTCATTTGATATTTAATAATTTAACAAAAAAATGAAACTAAATTAATAATACCCATCAACACGTTATAAAGATGGAAGCTTTAATAAAAAAATAAGAACTGGGATGAGAGAGATATAATATCAGATAGAGAGATCAAATCATATTAGAGAGAGACATCAGAGACAAGGAGATACAACAAGAGCGTGATAGGAATTGACAACAATGATGCTGAGATGATCTCTTATCTATTTAAGGGGAAAAAAGACAAAAAAAATAAAATTGATATGATCAGGTGGAAGCTTTATTAATATATTTTAATATTTAAAAAAATAATTTTTAAAATAAAAAAATAAAAAAAAAATTACGAAAATGCCATTTGACCGTGTCGGACACGGTCAAATTCGCGTGTCGGAATGGTCAACGTGTCGGGAAAAGTTGACCGCGTGTCCGACACCGTGTCGGAGCGTGTCGCCGTGTCGGAGCGTGTCGGACACGACTCTCCCTGTTTTTACAAGTGTCCGTGCTTCCTTGGTTGTGACTAACTAGACGGACCGAACACAACCTTTCTTTGTGGTACCTTTTGCGAAGACCAAAGCAATACAGATCGTACAAAATGAGGGTCATTTTTGTCAACATTTTCGCACTCAATTTTTCCTTCCACGGGCAGTCAACAAATCCACCTATTTTGTGGATCTCATTTATGTCAATCCGTATGGAATTTTTCACGCAGAAAGATATTTTCGAAAACAAAATTGCTCTGAAAACTTATCAGATACTTGCTACCAAACGATGCTATTATATATCCCCCCTGCCATGCTTTCCCGGACATCCTGAAAAAAATCGCATACCAAACGCCCAGATTTTTACTCAAAAAATCCCATATTCAAAGAGCAATGTTTTATTTTATTAACTTTTTAGTTCCACATTGAATAAATGTAGCCCTATATGTTTTTTTTTCCTACATAAGGAACCTATTCCCGTAGGTTTAGAGAACTGAAAAAAAAAAAAAAAAAAGTTCACCAATATCCCTGTGATTTCCTTCAGAATCACTTATGCCTTTGTGGTTTTTTTTATCCCATATGTCCACATGGGCATAGATGATTCTGAAGCAAATCACAGGGTCATTGGTGAACTTTTCCAAAAAAAAAAAAAATTCAAGTTATTTGGACTTATTATTGTAGTAAAAGGCCTTTGTCCTTGTGAAAATTTTAAAAGGGAATCGTAGCGGGCTCTTCTTTAGATTTTGGGCATTGAGCTCTACGCGGAGATTCTTTCGCATTCGAGGTAAGTTGGTTCATTTTTTTAAAAAAAAATTATTGTTTTTGTTATTTATGTATTAAATTATTAATTTATTTTTATGTAATAAATAAGGGTTTATTAGTTTCTTTATTTTATTTTTTAAAGCTAAAAAACATGATTTTATTAATTTTATAATTTTTATTAAATAAATAAAAACATGGTCACTGAGTTATGATGATTTATTCAACTTGTAGTTTATGGATATTTTAATTATACAATATGATAATCCTGACCTCGAAATATATATTTTAATTATACTTTTAAAATAATTTTTAAAAGAAAATAAAATTAATTGTCAAGATTGATAAGTTGTGATTACTTGTTGATCTCATAATTCGGTATTTTGTGTTTGGAAGCATTCCTTCCTTTCATATTTGGCACAAGACTCAAAGGTTGTTAGAACTCTTCCCTTGATTCAAGGCTCAAGGTGATAGTTTTTTGAGTGGCTCAAGAATGCTACCCACTTTTTACATTCAAGAAGTTTTTCTCCTCTCTTATATAAACAACCATTGTAATGTTTTTAGAGGTTACAGTGTTGGAAATTTTTGAATACATGTAGAGAGAAGTTTAAGTGAGATCTTCTCAGGAGGTGTTTGGTAGAAAAGTTATTTTTTTTACCGGAAAAAAAAAAGATTTCTGAGAATATAGTGAATTTTTTTTCTCGGGTAAGTTACAAAAAGGTGTAAATTTTTTCCGAAAAATTAGGTTAATTTTACTGATGCTATGATTGATTGATCGCAAAATATTGATGGGAATCTGAATCAAAATGATAAAATTACTCATTGTTACGCATCTACTGATATATTGTATGAGATTATTTTCTCCTCATGTGTAGTTAAAAATGAGAATGATGGGAAAAAAACTATCCTAGGATCATTTTATTATTACTTATACCAAATATCACCACACACTCGCTAGTCGGGTTTAACGGAGAGTGGTTTAGTTATACCAAACATGGTAAAAAAAAAAAAAATCTCACCCCATTTCCCCCAAAATACTCACCATTGTTGGTGAAATTTGATTGTACCTTTAGTGTATCTAAGGAAACTTGACTCTTTGTAATCTTTTATATATATATATATATAATGAAAGACTTAGAAGTATGGACACACACATTTGAAGGAAAAAAAAAGTGTTGGATACAGATAGGTTCCGACACGTGGTCAATATTTTAGGACACGCAGTCAATGTTCCAACACGCAGTCAACATTTTTTGACATGAAGTCAATGTTTTTCGACATGTTCCGACACGCCAACGTTCATACAAATCCAAATGTTATTTTATTTTATTTTTTTAACTAAACATAAAAAATTAATTTATAAATCAAATATTTTCTGTTGTGGAATTTGACATGAAAAATTAACAAGACATGGAAAATTATTTTTGCTTTATATTTATGTTATGAAATTTGAATATTTGATTGATTATACGACTTATTATGAGTTGCTATATGTATTAAATATAAACTATATTATATATATTAAAAATATTATTTAATATCAAAACATGTCCTAACGTATTGAAATTTAATATTTTTTAGAATTAAAATGTCGGCGTGTCTTATCTCGTGTCGCGTGTCGGTGTCAGTGCAATATAGGTGAAAGATTTTCTGGATTAATGTCACGTGATTTTTACTTCTTCACATTAAAGAAGATTTTTTCACGTTAAAACTTGATTGTGTCTCTCTATCTCTCTCTTTCTGCATTTTCATTTTTCTGCTACATGTTAGCCGTCCTGGTGACTGCATGCCAACCTCCTAGTCCCAACACTTTGGTTGTATAATTTGATGATTCATAACTTACCAAATTTTAATTATACCTTTTAAATTAATTATGTCGCTAAATTGTAACGACTTATTCATCTCATGGTTTGTAGAGACTTTTTTTTAGTAAGGTGTAGGGATATTTTAATGATATAATTTGATGATCCCTAAATTGTAAAATTTTATTTTTTAAAGAAGTATTTAACATTAATTATTTAATTAACAAGAATTTTACAGAATTACGTAGCTTTACGTTTTCTGATGCAAAACGGATATGTTAGTGAGAATTATTTCGTGAAGTCCAAAAAACCAAATTCTGAAAGTAATTTTTAATTTCATAAATAATTATTTTATTTATTTTTAAGGAGTAAATAAATATTTTTAAAATTTATTATTTTACACGATTAACTTAACATAATGATTCTTTGAATGAATGCATTCACCCCTCTCCCCGAGGAGATTATTTATAGTGGACCGGGACCACCATTTTTTTGGTGGTCCCTTAGTGTAAATGGAGGGATAAAATTAGAAAAGAGAAAAAATCACAAGGATAAAAAGGAAAAGAAAAAATTGATGATGTGAAAGGGAGCACCAGATCATTCGGTGGTCCTGGACCATAAAAATATTTCCCTCCCCGAGGCCTTTGCTTCGTGATTAGGAAGCTGCTTCACTCCATCTTTGCTTTCGAATAAACGAATCAAAGTGAACCATGACATTATCACGTTAAATTATACATGAGAAAATCCATTTCTTGAACCATTATATAGTTTTCAGCTGCCGACAAGGAGTTACTCTTTCCCTTTACCCTGGGTTGACAAGCTTATATTTATCGATAGCTCCATCAGATCTTTCCTGAAAGCTTGTTGTTTAGATTATCCCAAAAAGGAGAACGTCGTCTTGAATATTGCATACGATTCTCGTTCAAAATGAAATTACATAATTCAAAAAAATACATAAGAATAATATTAAAATTATTTTTTTTTGAATTTTATGATTGTTATGTTACATGATATAAGATAACTTTCCTATACACATAATTTTTTTATGTGGATCCTATTTCTTGATTCTTCTCTTTCCTTTCTTTTCTCTCCTCATGTCGGTTATGTGTTTTATGTGTTATACTTTTTTTTTTTGGTAATCTATGTTTTATACTTTTATTAATGATATGTATACACAACGGTAACATATTATAACTTTTTGCCAAAAAGACGGGGAAATGATCGTCTGTCACATTTTGATTCCAATTTAGGGCTAAAATGAACTTTCATACAAAAAGATCGATAAAACGCTCAACCGGCAGGATGGATCTGTCAGGTTATAACCTTTATCTTATTTTATAAAACCAATTTTTAATATATAATGTTTTTATTTTATTTTTCAAATTCTCCTTAATTAAAATTGATGGTAACTCAATTATTTTATTTATTTTTTGAATAAGTTTCGGTTATTGTTCCGTTACAATCCTTGTTGAGATCGATCCGTAAGGTGCTGTTAAGTGTCTCCCGTGTCCTGATCAGTGCATTGCTGTCAAATGACCAACAAGTGGTTGCAGAAATGGGAGGATGATGTTTTGAGTCAATCGGTCGATCAACACTGTAGGATTGTGTAATCTTTTCAATTATGTGAGTTTATACATAATCTCGCTCCAAAATAATCCTACTTGTTGGTGGTCTGGAGGCAAGACACTTGAGATTGTACAATCCCATAATCCAACTCATGATTTTGATTAGGGAAAAGTGTGTGTGATTTGAAAGGGGTTAAAATTGTGTTATTTTAAGTGAGAGAAAGAAATAGATAAAGGGGGAGAGAGTAGATAAAAGTAAAATAAAATTGTGAGTCTCATCCTCTTTGTAAGAGTGAAATTATACAAACTATGTCATTAGGACAAACACTTTCCTCTTTTTCTCTTTTGGTCACCGGGGGCCAAAACACGTTTTTTGTGATATTTCTTATTACTTTTTACATTTTTTTAATATGGGGTTGCTTTTTATAATTTGATATAGGAGAAAGCTTATTTCTTCCAAATTTGAGACATCAATTTCTTTTTTTTTATATAGTGTGGGACCCACTAGAAGATTCTCTTGATATATTATAAATGTTTGTTGAATTTCATTCTAGTCATAGCATTTAAGTGTCATTTTTTTGATTGATTCACGCCATGTGCTCTATTGAACATTTGAGATTTTTATTTCTCAATTATTTAGAGTGCAATCATACTTGTAAAAATTTTGTTGATTGATTGATTCATCCAGTGGCTCGTGTGCATAACAACTTTCAATTATTTCTCAAAAAAATTTAGGAAATGTTTGGTAAGAAGATTATTTTGAGATACTCGGAAAAGTGAATATGAGATTCCAAGAAGACTATGTTTGGTAGCTGATAAGTCTTTATTTAAAGACTTATTCATTGCTAATTATAACTCAATCTTACTCATTTTTGGTTTAAATTTTCATTGAGCTGTTTATTTACTGTGTATTTTTATTTCAGGTTCTTAAAGCTCAAAAAGGTTGAGATGTATAGGAGTAGTAATAAAAAAAGCAAAGAGATTAAAAAAGGGGGAAGCCAACAAAAGCTCTGAGGCCCAAGTGAACAAAAGTTCAATCCATCCCAGCACTGCACTTAAAGGCAAGATAGGAATTAAGGAAAGAAGCTTGGTGTAAAAACATAAAGAGGAAGCCAATTGCTGATAGAAAAAAATAGCTAACCTATGTGACTCACTTTTTGTCCAAGTGAAAGCAAGCCAAACCCTAACCTCTTTCCATTCTCCATCAACACTTCGAACCACAAATTAAATCGCGCCCCAATCTTTATTTTGTTGAGTCATTGAACAATTAAGCCACACCCAACCAGTTCCCCTTTTATTTTGTTAACCATTGAGCCTCTTGACCATCTTTTATAACATTTTTATCCAAACAGTCCACCTAACCCACAAATCAAGCCAATCCTCTCACATAAGGAAAAATCTCTTTTTATTTTGCGAATCTGAGGTAGTTATGGGCTGATGGTGGAAGCGAGCGTGGAGTGAAAGGTTCACATGCATTGATTGATCTCATCGTGTGCGAGGAGAAGATGATCCAAGAGTTTTTAGAGCCATTGCACGCAGAAGAGCTAATATAAAAAAAAAAAAACAAAGGACCTCTCCTCTACCGCTGGTTCTTCCTCCTGCTTCTTGCTTGATATTTCTTTAGAGTCTGTTTTTATTTTTGGTTTTACAGTAGCATTTGATTTTAGTTTTTAATTGTTATTTTCCTTTTATTTCATTTCTGTTTGGAGCTCAACTCTTATGGGTATGAGCTAGTCCTTTTAGAGGTTGAGTTTAGGTGATACCTAAACCTCAGTGCTTGGATGAATATTTGATTTTCTGGATTTTAATGTTTTATCTCAGTTGTTTTATGCTATTTTTGTTGTTTAAATTTTCTGCAGTCCAGCCGGATGTTAGAGGTTTATTTAGGAATTAGTTGTTGAGAAACAACTCATTCTGGACTCTGCATTAAGCTCATGGACTTGAATGAGAGATCATTCAAGGGATCTCACTTTAGACATGAATGAGTCCTCCATGTAACATTGGACTTGAGTCTCAAGAGTCCTAATCCCACTTGGCATAGAGATATGTAAGTGGTTGATTTTGGATAAAATAATTTTTAAGAGATTAAAATTAACAAGTGAGTTCCGTTAACTGAGAATTTTTGGATGAGCAACTTGTTAATCAAATCATTCTTTCAAGCACTGTGGGAAAGGAGAACTGAAAACTCAACCCATTTTTCTAAACATCTTCACCAACCCATTTTCTTTTATCTGATTTAGATTATGTTTTACATTTATTTATAAAAAAGCTTTTTACATAAAAAACAAACAAAACACTTCTTAAATTGATTTCTTATTACTTTCCATCTTTTAGAACAATTGAATCCAAAATTAATTCAGAAAATTCTAAAAATAAAATAGTAACATAGTCATTGCTATTTCATATTAGTCTTGTGATTATTTTATTTTTATTTTATTTTCTTTTTTAGATTGAATTTAGTTATAGTAGTTACAAATTTTAGTCAAGTTAAAAACGCCAAAGATCCTTGTGGGAACGATGACTGGAACTCAAACAAGCCCTATATTACTTGTTGTCGCGTATACTTGCGCGCATACTTGCATAATTGTTAGCAAGACAACAAGTTTTTGGCGCCGTTGCCGGGGATTGAAGGCATACATTGTCAAACTGTTTGATCTTGAGTTGTGATTGCTAATTGAGTCCACTTTTGTAGATTGTCAATTGTTTAGATTTTATTTGTGATTCTGATTCTGATTTTTTATTTTATTTTTTCTTTTATAATGCTTATGTTAATTAGTTTAAATTTTTGTTGTAGTTAATTTCTGTTTTGTTTGTTGTTATTTTTTTGTAGCTTCATCTATAGCTTGTTTAATTTTATTTTTTTGTTGTGGTTAATTTTTTTAGCAGGGTAATTTTAGTTTGCTTTTGTTTGTTGATTCTGTTGTTTTATTTTCTGAGTTGTTAGTTACATTTTACTGAATTTTTTTTTCATTATTCATAAATTGTGCTGGTTGCAATTTCTTTGTTGCGAATCTCTTTCTTTGGGTGCAATTTTTTTTTTCTGTTAAGTCTCGATTGATGGTACTAGGAAGTGTATGAGTGACACCCCTCATCCTTTTGTAGAGGCTTTTGACCCTGAACCAGAGAGGACTTTTAGGATTAGGAGGAGAATCCAAAGAGCAAATAGGCATTTGTCAAACCCTGATTTTGAAGAGATGGAGAACCCAGAAAATGGGAATAATAATGAGGAACAACCTGGGAGAATAGGGAACCAACCAATGGATGATAATGATAGATCCATGATGGACTTTATCATTTCTGTCTTGGATGAACGTGATCCAAGCATTGTCCAACCTGTCAATAAAGTGCCTTTCAAATTAGAACCTATCATGTTTACCATGCTGCAGAATATGGGGCAGTACCATGGGTTACTTTTAGAGGACCCACACAAGCATCTGAGGAACTTCATAGAAGTGACTAATACCCTTAGGAGGCCAGCAATCTCAGATGATGTTTTGTGATTGAAACACTTCCCTCATTCCCTCACGGACAAAGCCAAAGAATGACTGAACTCCCTTCCATCCGACTCTATAACAACTTGGCATGAGCTAGCTGAAAAGTTCATCATGAAATTTTTTTCTTCTAATAAAATAGCGCAAACCAAAGGCAAGATCACCAATTTCATGCAGAAAGATGGTGAGACATTAGTGGACGTGTGGGGAAAGTTCAAACTGCTTCTTAAGCAGTGTCCAAACCATAGATTGCCATCTTGGGTCTTGATACAAACCTTCTACAATGGTCTAAGCTTTCAAAATAGAGCCCTAGCAGATTCAGCTGCAAATGAGATGTTTATTTTAGGTCCTTCAATCAAGCCCATGAGTTGTTAGAACAAAAGGCTCAAAACTACTTCCAATGGCCTATGGAAAGGTCTCAGCCAAGAAGAGTGGCTGTAATGCATGAAGTTGACTCTATGACAGCATTATCAGCCAAAGTTGATGCACATTCAACCTTAGTTAGAACCCAAGGTCAGACCATAGAGGCCAATTTGGGTCAAATAGTAACATAGTCATTGCTATTTCAGATTAGTCTCGTGATTATTTTATTTTTATTTTTTATTTTATTTTTTAGATTGAATTCAGTTATAGCAGTTACAAATTTTAGTGAAGTTAAAAACGTCAAAGATCCTTGTGGGAACGATAACTGGGACTCAAACAAGCCTTATATTACTTGTTGTCGCGTATACTTGCACGCATACTTGTATAACTGTTAGCAAGGCAACAAGTTTTTAGCGTCATTGTCGGGGATCAAAGGCGTACATTGTCAGACTGTTTGATATTGAGTTGTGATTGCTAACTGAGTTCACTTTTGTAGATTGTCAATTGTTTAGATTTTATTTGTGATTGTGATTTTTTTTTTGTTTTTCTACTTTTATAATGCTTCTGTTAATTAGTTTAAATTTTTATTGTAGTTAAATTTTGTTCTGTTTGTTGTTATTTTTTTGTAGCTTCATCTATAGCTTGTTTAATTTTTTTATTTGTGTAGTTAACTTTTTCAGCATATTCCTGGAAATTATGATTCCCGAATAAATAAAATTTATCCTTTACCAAACGTCTCATAATCTAATTTGATAATTGATAGTTGTTATGAGCTACTACTAGTTATGCAAATGGGTTAGGCCGGCTTATAGGGGCCTACGACCTAACCTATATCATGTCAAGCTTGGCCTATTGTGTTTAATTAATTAGAACAAGACTAGACTTTAAAAAAACCTTTTTAGAAAGCAGAACATAGCCGTTTTTTATGTGTTGGACCTTTAAGCCTACAGACCGGCCTATATCATATTATTTATTTTAAATAAAATAAATAAAATTATTATTTTAATGATTTTAAATACTAAAGTAATATTTTTTTTAATTATTGAATGTTTAATAGAATTAAACAAGCTAACAAGTCTAGGTCGAGGCTCCTAAAGTATTTTACACAGACCTAATATATTTAAGCTAAAGCCTAGCCTAATCTATTTATATCCCTGGCTACTACGTAACTTATGTTAAAAAAATTTGTTGAGTAAATACCCTTTTTAGTCCCTAACAAAAAATACGGTCCCCACTTTAGTCCCTTACAAAAATAAATTAGTCAGTTAGTCCCTAACAAATTCAAAGTGGACCCATTTAGTTGAAATCGTGGTCCCTCACAAATTCAAAAAAGACCCATATTAGTCCCTCAAAAGGACTAAAATAGGTCCACCTTGAATTTGTTAGGGACTAACTGACTAATTTATTTTTGTAAGGAACTAAAATGGAGATCGTGTTTTTTGTTAGGGATCAAAAATGGTATTTACTCTTTTTTGTTTAGGATACAAGAATAACAAATAGACAAATAACTCCAATTTTTTCAAAAAAACTTTATTGAATGTTAAACAATGCGTGATGTAAAAGGTGTAACAATATATTTTAGGGGAAAGTGTGTATTATTGTGAAAGATATAAAGTTGTGTCATTTTAACTGAGAGAAAGAGATAAATCATGGGAGAGAGAATAAGTGAAAAAAGTTTTAAAGGTGTGAATCTCACCTCTTTGTGAGAGTGAAAGGATATAAGGTGTGAATCCCACCTCTTTTTGAGAGTGAAAGGATATAAGATGTATTATTTAAAATGACACACCTTTTTTCCTAAATTTTATATAAATTATATTATATTTTCTCATATATTAGAGGCAAGATATTTCACTTTATATTCACAAAAATTAAATGGGTCGTATCATTTAAAAAAAATACAAGTGGCACATCTTTCCATAATGTGCAGGACAGAATTGGTCTCTCTTGTAATATTTTCTATATTTTATTTTGTACTTTTTAATTCACATTCATTATACAATATACATGCATCCGATATACCTTAAATGCGGAGTATTAAAAAAAGAAGAAGAAAAGAGTGCACTCTTTGAGAGTATCGTTTGATCATCACGCCTTAAATGTACTCGAACTATCTATCGTGAGTATTGACATTGAAACAGTTCAAACAATATGCTGATGCAACACACAGAATCATTCCTACTAAGTACTCCGTCGCCATTCGCCACCATCGAGAGGGAGATCAAAATTCGAAGCGGGAAAAACGCACACCCTAAACAAGCAAAAAAGGAACAATTGAAAGCGTGGAACCATAAAGGATATAATCCAAAATAAGCAATGGCGCTTCACCGTTTCACATCCAGACTGCGGAGCTATTAGTCTTATGATGTATAGATCTTCAACATGCAAGAACGAAAGATGAAAAATCTTGATATGCAAGATGAGAGAAGAAGAAGAAGCCAACACGAAATTAAAGTGTTTCTGTATATTAAGTTAATGAACCAGTTAACCGAAGAATGGTTATATACAACCCGTGAAGGAGAAGAGGAAAAGAATACAAGAATAATGCTAACTAACTCTAACCAATCCTTAACTGAATTAACAAACTAAAACTAAATCAATTAAGTGTCATTGGGCTGGGCCCTTTCTTTTGTTAAGTCCAATTGTATTGAAACCGGCAACACCCCCCCCCCCAAAGCTTGGGCTGGGTTATGGATGTCCAGAAGACCAAGCTTGCCAATGAAATTATGAAAAGGAGATGGCAATAACGGTTTCGTAAAAACATCAGCAATCTGGGCAGTAGTTGAAATCGGCAACAGATGAATTAAACCGAATTGGATCTTCTCGCGAACAATATGGCAATCAAGTTCGATATGTTTGGATCTCTCATGGAAAACCGGATTATGAGAAAGGTGGATGGCAGATAGATTGTCACAGAAAACCATAAACGGCTTTGGTCGTGGAATTGACAAATCGTGCAAGAGGAAAGACAGCCATTGAAGTTCACAGGTAATAGATGCCAAGGCACGATACTCTGCTTCGGTGGATGAACGAGAAACCGTTGTTTGCTTCTTTGATCTCCAAGAAATGAGTGAAGTGCCAAGAAAAACACAAAAACCTGTTACAGAACGACGGGTATCTGGACAACATGCCCAATCCGCATCAGCATAACCACTTAGTTGCAGAGAAGAATTGACAGGGAAGAACAAGCCTTGAGAAGGAGAATGCTTCAAGTATCTGAGGACTCGATTAGCAGCATCAAGGTGAGCATCAGTGGGAGCAGCCAAAAATTGGCTAAGTTGATGAACACTAAAACTTATATCCGGACGAGTGGTAGTCAGGTATAAAAGTCTGCCAATAAGTCTACGGTATACTGAAGCATCTGGAAGCAGTGAACCCATATCACGGCTTAACTTGACTGAAGGATCCATGGGGGTAGAAGCTGGTTTGCAAGCTAACAGACCAGTATCAGAGAGAAGGTCCAAAGTGTATTTGCGTTGATTGAGGAGTATACCAGTAGAAGAGTGTGAAACTTCAAGACCTAAGAAAAATCTGAGTTTCCCCAAATCTTTAATCTTGAACTGACTATCTAGAAAAGATTTCACCTGTTGAATCTCCTCCATGCTATCCCTAGTAAGAACAATATCATCCACATACACTAACAAAGCTGTAAAGTGATTGGCCTGCTGCTTTGTAAACAAAGAATAGTCAGCATTGGATTGAGAATAACCAAGAGATAAAAGAGCAGCAGAAAACTTGGAATACCACTGTCGACTAGCTTGTTTAAGACCATAAATTGACTTGTTCAATTTACAAACCAGAGAAGGAGTCGAAGAGAAAACACCAGGTGGCAAAGTCATGTAAACCTCTTCATGTAGGTCACCATGAAGAAAGGCATTGTTCACATCAAGTTGCTCCAAGAACCAATGCTTAGAAGAAGCAAGTGACAACAATAAACAAACTGTGGTTAACTTGGCCACTGGACTAAAAGTTTCAAAATAATCCAAGCTTTCAGTTTGTGTATACCCTTTTGCTACAAGGCGAGCCTTGTACCTTTCAATGGATCCATCAGCCTTGTGTTTGATTTTATACACCCATTTACAACCGATGAGGCTCTTACCAGGAGGAAGAGGAACAAGACTCCATGTATTGTTCTGATTAAGGGCTGCAATTTCAGTTTGCATAGCTTGGTGCCAGCAAGCATGTTTTGAAGCTTGAGTGTATGTGTGTGGTTCTGTGTGTGTGATAGTATTGAGACGAAATGATTTATAAGCAGGGGAACATCTGTCATAGGATAAGACAGTAAATAAAGGATATATAGGATTGGAGGATGAAGAAATACCTGAGATGGATGGAGAAGCTGATGTGATGGAAAGGTTGCAGTGATAGTCTTGCAAGTAGTGTGGTTGTTTTCTGGTTCGAGAAGGTCTGCTAATGGGAGCAATAGAAGGATTAGGTATGTCAGTAGGAGGTAAAAAAGAAGTAGGTTGTTGTGGTAAAATGGCAGTATTAGACCCAAGGGGAATATCATTGAAATTGTGGAAATAAAAAAAAATGGGAGAAGAATCAGATTGACCAAGAGAATTGTCTGTTGAAGTTTCTAAATCAGTAAAAGGAAAAATATGCTCAAAGAAAATAACATTTCGAGAAAGAAAAATTTTCTTGGTTTTGAGATCAAGGAGAATATAACCTTTGACACCTTCTTGATAGCCTAGAAAAATAGTTTTATATGCTCTCGAGTCAAACTCGGTTCTATGAGAAAGAAGTGTGGAGGCATATGATAGACAACCAAAAACTTTGAGATGCTGTAGGGAGGGTGGTTGTTGGTAAAGGAGATCATAAGGAGTGGAATGATTGAGTAAAAGAGTGGACAATCGATTAATAAGATGAATTGCATGACAAATAGCATAAGACCAGTATGGTAGAGGGAGATGAGACTGAAAAATGAGAGCTCTAGCTACATTTAAGATGTGTTGATGTTTTCTCTCAACAACACCATTTTGTTGAAGATTTTCAACACAAGTCCTTTGATGTAAATACCTTTTTCTTGATAAAATGATGTCATAGCAAATTCTGCTCCATTGTCAGATCTTACACATTTGACAGTTTTCTGAAATTGATTTTCAATCATAATGATGAAATTCTGTAAAGCCTTTCTAGCTTCACTCTTGGTTTTTAACATCAAGGCCCAAGTAAAACGAGAAAAATCCTCAACAATAGTTAAAAAATATCTATGACCATGAATGGAAGGAATAGAATATGGACCCCAAATGTCTACATGAATCAATTGAAAAATACAAGTAGTTTTGGTATTGCTGTGAGAGTAAGGCAACTTATGTTGTTTAGCATAATGACAAGTGTCACAAGGATCAATGTCCTTAGCCAGAATAAAAGAAAATTTGATAGCCATATGTTTCAAAGTAGAATAAGGTACATGACCTAATCTATGATTCCATAGGCTAGAAGCATCAGTATTATTTGCAGAATGGTAAAAAACAGAAGAAGAAGAATTCTTCAAGATCTTGAAATCCTTGAAGCCCTTTTCTCTACTTGAAGACTTCATCACATACAATCCTTCAATCTGATCAGCTGAACCAATCATCACATTGGTATTAATCTGTTTAATGAGACAATAGGAATTTCGAAAAATTAGATAACAAGATATGTTGTTGACTAATTTGGTGACAGATATCAAATTAACATGAAAGGAAGGAACAAATAATACTGAAGTGAGTGTCAAGGTTGGAGAAAACAGAACAGTTCCAGAAAAATGAGCAGTTGTGTGTGAGCCATCTGGTAAGGTGATAGAAATTGGATTGATTTTGGTCATTGAGATAAAATTGGAGGGAACATAACTGATGTGATCAGTAGCTCCAGTGTCAAGTAACCATGTGAAAAGAGAAATACCTGTAGGGTTGACTGTGTTAGTGTTCAAAACAGCAGTACGAACAAGATTGGTGGAACTGAGAGGAGTTTCTTCAACAGAAGAACTTAATTGCAAACCCTTACTCAAATTTTGATATTCATCTTGAGGAATGGTGACCATGGCATCAGGAATGTCACCACTGTCAATGATATCAGCATCAGTTTGAGAAACGAAATTAGCATTGGATGAAACTGTGGGCTTGAAACCTTGAGGATATCCATGCTTTTGGTAACAAGTGTCAACAGTGTGGTTTGGCTTTCCACAATATGTACAAATTTTAGTAGGACCACGTCCCTTATTGAAGAAAGAAGGGGATCCACGACCCCTACCACGACCAAAATTCTGTCTTTGGGGATTGTCAGAAAAGCTATTGAAAGCTTTAGATTCTGATGTGAGATCAGGTAAAATTTCACAATGCATTTGTCTCTCTTGTTGCACAATCAGAGAGAAAACTCGTATTAAATTGGGAAAAGGATCCATGAGCATCACTTGAGATCTTACAGGAGCATATTGCTCATTTAGACCTTTGAGAAAACGAACCACCTGATCACGGTCCCTATATGTTCGCATCAAGGTATAACCTCCACAAGTGCATTGAGCAGCACAGCTACAAGCAGGTAAGGGTTTCAAATTGTCGAGTTCATCCCACTTGATCTTCATCTGAGTGTAAAACTCAGTAACAGAACGATCACCTTGTTGCATTTTATATATGTCTTCTTGTAAATCAGAGATTCGAAAAATATCAGAATGAGAAAATCTTCCTCGAAGATCAGACAAAGCATCACTAGCTCTATCTATCCACAGTATGGATTGCGCAATAGAACTACTGATAGAACGATGAATCCAAGATAAAACTATCATATTGCAACACTGCCAAACTGGAAATGTAGGATCATTTTCCAGTGGACGTGCAAGAGAACCATCAACAAAACCTAATTTGTTCTTGGTTAAGAGAGCCATAGTCATGGATCTGGCCCAAGAATGATAATTCCTCTCATCAAGAGGAGGAGAAACTAACACCAAGCCTGGACTCTCGCTTGGGTGCAGAAAGAAAGGATTACCTGGATTTGTGTAAAAATCCGGGAGAATATTGTTCAAATTCGCCATGGAAGAAATGAACTTGGAGAAGGAAGATCAGCAAGAGACGAAAACAAATTCAACGGAAGGAGAAGAAATCTGATACCATCTTATGATGTATAGATCTTCAACATGCAAGAACGAAAGATGAAAAATCTTGATATGCAAGATGAGAGAAGAAGAAGAAGAAGAAGCCAACACGAAATTAAAGTGTTTCTGTATATTAAGTTAATGAACCAGTTAACCAAAGAATGGTTATATACAACTCGTGAAGGAGAAGAGGAAAAGAATACAAGAATAATGCTAACTAACTCTAACCAATCTTTAACTGAATTAACAAACTAAAACTAAATCAATCAAGTGGTGTTGGGCTGAGCCCTTTCTTCTGTTGAGCCAAACCGGCAACAATTAGTACTGCTACACAAAAAAACGAAACTATTGCGTTCCCTCTCTCACTTCTCTTTTCATTCTCTTCTCTTCGTCTTTCAGCTCTCCAAACCCTAGAAACTTCCAATCGAAGCTATTCATCTCGATTTTTTGTTTAAGTGCTGTTTTATTCTTTGGTTACTATTTTTTTTATCCGTTGTTCGGCATTTTCTTTCTCATTTTTTTGTTTCATTCATTGTTGTTTTTTCAGCATATGAAGAGGTCTCAGAGTAAAATCGCCTTGAAGAATGGCAGCAAAGGGGATGAGGTTGACGAGAATGTGAGAGAATCGAAGCATCCTCCATTGCAGCGGAGAGCCAGTGCTCGCGTCCAAGCGATTATGCAGAAAGCAGCTGACGAGCTTGAGGTCGTAGAAGACAAAAATGAAGGTAGCGAGATGGCCAAAGAGAACAAGCTCCATAGAAAAAGTCGTAGTGAAGAGAGTGTTGGTGAGGCAGAGGTAGTAGAGGTAGACGTTCGTGAGGTCGAGGTTGTGGAAGGAAGTGTGTATATGGAGAATGAAGTTGGTGTTTCAGCTGAGAGGAGTGAACCTCTCAGTGTTGACGAGACAATTAGGCTGTTTAATGAGCATTACCTTTCTCATCTTCAGGTTTGTTGCGTGTTTGAACCCGATCTGGGATTGGACTTTGGTTCTTTTGTTTGTTGATTTGGTTGAGTCTATTTTGTTAATTTGGCCTCTTCTGGTGGTTGAAGAAAAAGAAGAAAAAGCCGGAAGTGTGCGCCAAGCTTGAGGTTGAGGATGTGGGAGGAAAGGAGGATACTGAAAATGCAGTTGGGGTTTTGGCTAAAAAGAGTGACTCTGTTAAGGTGAAGGAAACGATTAGGTTGTTTAACAAGCACTATCTTCATTTTATTCAGGTTTGTTGCATCTCGCACTCTTTAGTCTAGTTGATTCACTTTGGTCTTTGGTATGCTCTGGTTGAAGCTATGTTTCTAACACGTACAGGAAGAAGAGACGAGATGTGGGAAGATACAAGCTGAAAGGAAAGAAGCTAAAAAGGTTTCAAAATCTAAGGTTGGTTTATTATTAAGCACTGTTTGTTATTTGTGTGTTATCATATTTATGTCGTTATCTCTCCCCCAACATAAATTATAAGAAAAAAAAAATGCTTACGAGTCCATTTCTTATGTGAAATAATTCTGTAATGATCTTACTTGGGGATGGAAATTTTGAACTGTGTGCTACTATAAATATTGTATATTACTTTTCCTTTGATTGGAACTTTTGGTGGTTGGTTGTCTTTAGTCTGCTACCAGCTGAAACCGACTATTAGCTGCTTGCCCTACTAGGTTTTTTAGTGATAACAGGCTTTTTGCTAGGTATGACTCTGGACTTTTGGATGGGTATTAGCAAAATTTTCTTACAAGTATTAAGCTGCATTTTATTTCATTATTGGGCTAAACTATAATAGCATAACACTTGGGTCTATGCAGTGTCCGGCTCACATTTTTGCCCCCACCTCTTTTCCAATTTTAAGTTGGGAAGTTTTTTTTTTTTTTTTGATAACAAGTTGGGAAGTTTTTTACATAACAGATATTGTGTCTTCATGCAAACATCATTTACTGCTTGAATAGTTTTGTCATACAAGGCAAATATGCTAAATGTTTCTACCTTGAACGTTGTCAAACTTATTTTTGAATTCCCAGTTATAGTTTAATACTTAAAATGTATTTCTTTTTCCTTTTTGGTGAAGTGGTAGAAAATGTGCTTTTGTTAGTAGTGTGTTTCAATGTCTGTTAAGAGCTTTAAATCTTACTTCATTGTATATTGAAATTTAAAGCTGAACTGTTTCGCTGAGTTTTTTTTTTTTGTTTTGTTTTATTAATCATTTTACAATAAGCTAGCAACAAAACTTCTTGTGTTTTTTTTTGGTAAATAAAACTTCTTGTGTTAATTTATGTAGAAAGGCGCTCCACCTGAAGATTTAAAGTCCAAAGCCAAGAGGCCTGATTTGAAGGCCATGTCAAAGGCAAGTGAAATATAAATTTTTTTTTAGCGGAATCTTGATTGCAGGTGTCATAATAATTGTTTATGTGATGATCAAGTATAGCATTTTGCTTTCCTGGTATTTTTCAACAGCATTGTGATGAAATTACCTTATTCTTCTTTTGTCTATCCTTGTTCTTTCTCTTGTAGTGATTGATGCCTAATATCTTATCAATTTTTTTTAATTGGTTAGTTAAGAGAGGTCTCTTAGTAACAATCTACTAGACTACTTTAATGACATAATATCTCTTAATTATGTGAAATAAACTTAAGTTTATTTTTTGATAATGTATAGTCTTAAATTTATTAATTTTGTTTTATATCATTTGTTTTGATTTGATTAATTGAAATTGATTAAATTGTAAATTCCAAAAACACTGCTCTTGTTATCTTTTAACACTATTTTCAAATTGGAGATTGTTGACAGATGAATAATAATAATGAGATACTGTACCCTGTGAAAAGAGTTGGCAACATTCCAGGTTGTTAGCTTCATCTTGTGTTGCTCTAACTGCTAGTCTTTTTTCATCTAAATGATATTATCTACATATTATCTCTCAATTCTCACAAATGTTATTTCTTATAATTAGCTTATCATATGCACGGTGAAATTTTGTTGTACTTGATAGTTCCTCATTTAGTGATTGTAATTTTTCTCTTAATGGCAGGTGTTGAAGTTGGGTATCAATTCTATTCTCGTTGTGAAATGGTAGCAGTTGGCATGCATAGTCATTGGTTAAACGGGATTGATTGTATGTTCCTGCACAATAAAAAAAAGGTAATGCAATTTCTTTTTGGAATGTTGTATTTTCTTACTCTAATTTGGTTGGAGCATTAAAGATCACAAATTATACATGCATTTATCATACAATATATTTTTGAATTGAATGTTCAATATAAATCTATATTAGATGTTTACTTTTTCTCTCTTGATTGTCACAGCACAACAGCTATAAATTCCCTGTTGCTGTGTGCATTGTTTTGTCTGGCATGTATGAGGATGATGTGGATAACACTGAGGATATTGTGTACACTGGTCAAGGTGGGCATAATCTGACCGGTGATAAGCGTCAAATTGTGGATCAAAAATTAAAGTTGGGTAATCTAGCACTCAAGGTGGGTAGGCATTTTGATGATATCTCAATACCTTTGAAATATGATAATAACTTGTTTCCTTTTAGTGGTATAATTGATAGATTAATTTTGCTATCTGCTTCATTAAAAAATGGGAATTATGGATTGTTTTTTGGTGGAAGGTTTATGCTATTGTACATAATAATAATGTCTGCAATGGTTGGTACATAATTAGAATCATATATATTTACAAATTATAAAATTAGAATGGGATTTGTTTAGTTGGGTTGAACTGGTGATGTTCAACTGATGGTAGCTGGTGTTTTTATCTACGGATGCTCAATAAAGATGTCTAATAATGATGAATCACTATCTCCGGCCAACAACTTAATGAGTAATAATCAGGGGTGCATGTGTGAGTTACTTGCGAAGTGAGAAGAAGGGAATGAATGTGCTTTGGGCACAAGATATGCGAGTGTGAAGGTTGTAAACATGGTGGTAAATCCTGTGAATAATGAAAAGATTATCCCCTCATTCACTCTGGGGTGTTATATAGATGAGGTGTAGGGAGGTCATGCACATAGTGGGTGTTTTGTAGGTGACTAGTGATGTGATAGTGTGCTTAGTGGGTAGTTATGTGTAGTGGAGGGCAGTTGAGAGAGAGTGGTGTAGTGGAAATGCATAATGTATGTCTAGAAGTGGGGAGAGGGAGTTGGGACCATTTAACTGGTCCAGAACAGGATTATATCATGCACAATTTGGTTTCATTCCGGAAGAACAGAAATAACCTGCCATGGATTCTTATTTTTGTTTTTGTAAACTTTTATTTTCATGCATTGTTGAAATTATTGAAGTGATATTGTTTATGAATCATGTTATTTGTTTTGGGAATAGGTTGTGTTTGTGAAATGCTATTTATATATCTTACGTTATATTTTTGATTATTTGTATTTGGGTAAGATTCCTTTTCCTTTACAATTGAACTCTATTTGTTGTACAAGGGCTCGTCTAACCTACATTGATCTCAATTATAGAACTGCGTTGAGCAATTAGTTCCTGTTAGGGTGGTTCGTGGTCATGAATCTTCGAGCAGTTACTCTGGTAAAGTCTACACTTATGATGGTTTGTACAAGGTAATTCTTTGAAAATATTACTCAAACATGTTTCTTACCTTTATTCCAAACTAGTTGGGGTCTATGGCATATGAACCCAAATGAAAAGTGCAAAAAGATTGAAAAAAAAAGTTAAAAATAAAATTTAAAAAATATAAATAACATTATCCATAAAAAATAGTTGTGAACAAACGGGAAAAATAAATTAAAAGAAAGTGAAAATAAAGATACATAAGAAGACACAAAAGAATAAGAAAGTAAAAATAAAAAAATATACTGACAAAAAAAAGTAAAATAAAAAAGGAAAGAAATTTAAAAAAAGGACAAAGATAAAAGGGGAGGTAAATAAAGAAAGAGAGATAAAGAGGAAAAAGACTAAAAAAGGAT
>NW_026897127.1:0-28630 GCF_033153095.1 Gastrolobium bilobum | reverse complement strand
GGCAATGTAAAAGCGATTTTTTTTCAGTCTCTAAAATACTATTAAAGAACTCTAATTCCGCTTAGCAAACAACTATCTTGGAGGCCTACAAGAGAGGGTGTTACACTAATTGGTATCAGAGCAGTTTTGATTCAAGGTGGCTGTGTTTGATGAATTGTTTGTTGTTTGTGCCTGGTTGTTGAATGGTTGTTGTTTGAATATGTTGGTTGTTGGTATAATTTGTTGAATTATTACTGTTTGAATATAACTGTGAATTGGTTGTTTGGCTGTAGGTTAGAAATATACTGTTCTGCAACTGATGTTAGAATATAATTATTGAAAGGTTGTTGGCTGCTTGATATTATGTTATGTGCGTGATGGTACTTGTTGTGTCCGGTGTTTAACATGGTTATGCACACTGCAATGCTAGGGGTGATCCTGATCAACTCACTGCCACGTATGGTGTGTGTGCACAGTCATGGTGACCTCGGGTACGCTGGTGCTTGAAATGCTATGTGTGAAATGTTAAATTGCTACTCACATTAGACACTGATTAAGAATCTGAATTTTAGGAATTCCATATGTACAGATTTGATGTGAATATTTTGTGATGTTTTAAGTCATGAATGATAGCATGCCATCTTTAAATAACGAACTAGACATCATTCTTGAGAAAGAAGCTGTTAAACAAAGTGGTGATGTGTAGGGTAGAGTACCTGACTCATGTCTCTGTGTACTTCTTGTGAGTGATACTTGTTATTTTAATTCATACATGTTGGATTACTCTTGCCTGATTTTGATCACTGTTAGATCGCATATGGTTTATTGTCTCTGATAATAGTAACAGATTTTATGTGGTGATTGTTTGAATTTATCAGTTTAGATTTTAACATTGTATTAGGAACTGAATGTATAACTTATGAAATGTTAGCTGAATTGAATTTAGAACATAGTGGACTGAACAGGTAAGTTGTGATTAAATGGAGTTGCACATTATTTGGCTTGTCTCAAATGTGTTGGCAAATTGACATTGTGTTAAAATTTATGTTCGAGTAAGCATCAGAAGGTTCTAACTGGATTCTATGAATTTTGTTAACCATGTATGGGTGTGAATGATCTGCACTAATGATACGATTGGATTAAGTAGGGATGTTAGAAAGTAACTGTCTATGAACTTTGACTGTTGTGAGCTCCTACCTGTTAATTTCATGGAAATTATGGATTTGAAAATGTGATGTTGTTGTTGTGCATGGGACTTTAAGTTGGTTTGTTTTATGGGCACTATAATATCCATTTGGTTAAATCAGTTCGATACTTATGATGAATAATTACATTTAAAATAGTTGACCACTTGGTCACGTGTAAATTTTTAGCTATTTGATTTTTATCTTCTTGCTGCGTGAATTACAACTGAATCTATTGGACATTTCATTATCTCTGATCCGTGATCGAATCTGCTTTATGTACGTGCTGTTAAAATAGCACTTGAATTATTCTTGGTCTCCTTTGATTAGTCAAAGTAAAATGAGAGAAAGCATATTTTAACCAAATACCATATGCCTGACATGTATGCTGTTCGAAACTATTTTGTACATTTTGGTTTATGTTATAACGCAAACAACTAAGTGATGTTCATTGTTTCTCATTGTACTGCGCCATATTAGATTCCCAAAAGAACACTATATTTTGCCATGAATATTAACCCTTAACTTGCATCTATTCACTATATGCTTTGATTAAATGAGTAACAGAAAACAGTAGATCTATGACCTCCTGGTTCTATATTAAATTCTGGAATAAAGTACTATTTTGATTTAGTTGCATATGTGCTCCAACTTCTAAATCTAAAATGAATATGAATCTCTTTTACCTTCTGTCCATATTTGTTAAGAACTGCTAAATTTTTTATACATGTCCTTCGGATTAAAGTTAATCCAAACCCTTTTGTTATACCTATATGTTTTTGAACGTCTAATATAAGAACTGAGTGCATGATGTGAGCCTTGAACTTAGCTTGAACATTCTGATCTTGGTTAACTGCTGTGTAATCAAAATAATATTTAACCTGTGAATAAAATACGCTGCTGTAGATTCTATGTTTAAAAAGTTTGCTAATTATTTTGTGTACTTCATGATATATTATTGCTATGTTCTCATTGAATAGGTGTATTGCTGCTTGGAAGAATGTGATTAATTATTTTCTTAAGGAACTTGAGAATTGATGTTTTTCTTGCATAAGGTCTTATACTGTAATTTCTAATTTTCCCGTTTAAATGCAGAATGAACTGTAATTGAAATTTTGAATATAATTAATTGTGAACGTGATTTATGAAGGCTTGGTCTATTTTGGTGGTTATGCGTGATAGCTGTGTAAGATTGAAAAATGTATCAATGATTGGAAAGTCATATCATGGTTAATGGATCCTCTGATCAGTGGAGTCAATTACATCCGAGGTACCTAGGACAGCGGAAAGCTCGAGGAAGTTTTCCTCATATGGGTGTTTTGACGAGCTGCATGAGGGGTACCACTTAACATGATATGTCGGTAAGGCGGGATAGAAATTGTTTGATTTTATATAGGACTCCGTTTATTTAGAATGTAATGTACTCTGTTCTACTTACTTGATTTCCTGTAGGATAATGGAAACAGAATTGTGTAGGTGATATTGTTAATTGATGGTATTTCACTTTAACTGAACCCCGACATTTTTAGGAAATTTGATTTAGGCCACTGACTTGTTAAATTGCCTTGATATGAAAACCTTTAAATGATGATCAGTTCAATAGTAGTAGAGTGTGACCTGAAGGGTGAGTAATAATATAGTGATCGTGAGGAGCCATCTGTCTGTTGTTATGTTCTATGTCATGTGTTGCAATTTTGTTTTGTTAGGAGTAAGTTTAGAAAAGTCTATTTCCTTTCATGTGAATAAAAACTTGGCTATATATATATATGTTATGAGGATCCTGGTCAGTGATCATGGTATGTAGGCCTCCTATGACTTGGATCTGGGGGCTGTATCAAGCAGAGGTAGTGTTGACTGTCTATGGCTCGACCATGGAAGTCACACAAGTGTAACCGTCTATGGCTTCGACCCTGGGGTTACACAAAGATGATTTGATGATACTATGTTTATGCTGCGTGTCGTATTAACCGAAATAATGCTCGATGACTGTGTAGATGTGCATCTGAATGTAACATAATATAGGGTAGGAATGAGTTCGTATTAGAGGTTTGAAATAAGCAGTTTTGGAATGGTAAGACGAAGTTTGGGGACAAACTTCAAAACAAGATGGGGAGAGTGTAACATCCCACGTAATTAGGAAAATACACAAAATACCTTAAGAATAAGAATGCACGTGTGGAAAATTAAATTTGATATATATATATATATATGTGTGTGTGTATTGTTTGTTGGTTTTCGAATTTATTGAGAACTAGCATAGGATTAAAACTAAGATTAGGGAATTATTGAATTATAGTATTAAGTGAGGATTTATTTTAGGCATAAGAAACATTAATTATAAAGTATAGAAATGCATAATTGTGTCGTAGAAAATAAAAGAAAATACGATGTTACTTAAGAACACACTTGGATTGAAAATGTTATTGGGTTAATGTCTTATTGAATGTCATTGTGGACTGTATTTTTAGCTTCTAAATGTTAAAGGGCCGCAGCCTTAGGGCCTTGGGAAGGATCCTTAGTGCAGCCCAATTCCATGTACCTTTATCTCAACAAGTTCCTTAGAAATCCATCTCATCAGCCGTTGATTGGAAGCTATCCATTTATGGCAAAACTTTATCCTTATTTCTCCATCCATGTGCGCTAGGATAGGACAAAAAGGCATCAGAAAATTCTGATCCAGCTCACTTTTTAAAGACTAAAGTCAAGCACTCCACCTCCCTCCTCACATGCGCTTGGAAAGCATAAAGGGCTGACGTTGCTTGCTGAAATCTCCTTTACTTTTCAGCCTTATTTCACTAAAATGGCCACAAAGCGTTATCCACTGTATATCCTTCCACCTTGTGCGCATTGGGTATCGTTTCTGATCAGAAAATTCTGATCAAAGTCTTATTCTTATGACACAAAGCTGTACACCCCTCTTTTCATTTTTCACGCATAAGGGTTGCTTGTAAGACTAACTATAAACCCATTGGCCAAAAATCTGCACCCTTCTTACCCCCGTACTTGTGCGCATGATTAGGTGTAGGGTCAAGTAAATTCTGATTTTAGTTATCATGTAATCAGCCTATGCATGTTAGCCAAGTACCAACTAAAATCCTCCCAAACCCCTTGCTTGTGCGCCACCTCACCTTTTTATGTGAGGCCCAAAACAATTGTGAACTAGCAAATCTGATTTCTTTTGTCTCACTCTTTGCTGAACTTGGTTCAGAACATGAAACCATGATATTACCCCTTCCTTCCTTCTATGCGTGTAGAAAAGAATGCCATAGGGCTGACTGCTAACTTCTCTATTCAGAACTACCTTGCGCTCCTTCCATTCACTTCCAAAGTCGTAAGCCACATAGAAGAACACCAAGAATCCAAATTGCAATTCGTTCCTTTCATTACACTTTCTCCAAACCGTGAGCACCAAGATGAAAACTAAACGCTTAAGACATTCTCCTTTTCTCTCCTATTGTTCAGCCGTGCATCACCATCAAGGAGGTGAGGCCGTGAATATTGGAGCAAGGAGGTAGAGCATTTTCACCGCTCTTCTTGGTTTCTCCTTCCCTTCGGCCGAATCACCACAACTAAAGAGAGAAACCGTGACTTGGAGCAGAGGGAGGCATAGAACTGCTCTTTGCTAAATTGAGACCGTTGTGTATAAGCTGAAAATGTATCTTCAAAAAAAAAAATAATAAAAAAAAATAAACCTCCATTTTTCTCTTCTATGTTTCGGCTGATTGTGTGTGTGTGTCTTAGGAACAATGGGAATAAATTTTAATTGTAACAATTAAGGCAGTGGGTATGCTAATAAAACAGAAAAATAAATAAATAAATTGTGAACAACCTTGAATGTAGAACTTGTAAGCTGTAATTGACCTCTATGTGAGCTTGGAAATAGACACCTTAAAGGCCCCTAGCTTCTGGCTTAGAAACCGAACTCACAAGTGTGTGTTAAAGAGTAATCCTTGTCTTATTGTTGTCTTCTTATTTCTGCTCCTCTTCGAACAGCCTTGAGATTAATTCATGCAAGCCAAAGCTAGATTTTTTTTAATCTGGAAATAGCCTTCTAAATCGTGGGACTGTTAGTGAGACCGTAAGGTGTATTAAGTCTTATTTAAATTGGAGTAATTTGTCCAGCAAGCTAAACGTTCCTCTTTAGAGCACTTTGGGCTGTGAGGTTAAAAATATGAATAAAAATCTTCAACACCTTTAATTATAGAAATCGGTGCTGTAAGGATTGGAGAAATTGGGTAATCTTGTCATGTATTAAAATTATATGATCAGCTGGTCTAAGACCTTGTTCTATCACCCTCAAGCTTGGTAGAAAATATTGTATACGTGGATAATTATGTGCCCTTAATTCTGGCCTAAAACCTGAACCCACAAGCGGGTGTTAAGAGTAGTTTTTATTGTCCTTTATGTCATGTAGAAATTGTTAATTAAATGAATAATTCTTGGCACCTAATTAATGGGCAGAACCGAGTTGGCACATCTAGAAGAACCTTGGGTTTTATTGTTGTTGACAAGTTAGACAAAGGGATTAAAGTCAGAAAAAAATTAATGAGTAAAAGACTCTTAGTAACCGGGTAAAATGGGAAGGCTAGTAGGCATGTATAGAGCTTGTAAAATTATATGGATCAACGCTAAAATTCTGTTTGGATTTTCTTGCTTGATTAGGTGCACATAACTGTTGAATGTGGGCTGAGTTGCTACTGTTTGATGAATGGTTGGGCATACAAGGTATGTGTAGGCGGTATTACCTAATGTGACTATTGGCTAGTGTATGGAATTGTGATGTGTTGCTCACATTTGTTCTATGTATGTTATGATGATGATGAGCCAATGGTAAGAATATGAAAGAATGATATGATATATGCATGCATTTTACATCATAATACATTTTTCTGTTGGGTGCGATTGCATAACATGGCATGTATACTTGATTCATGACATCTTATATATATATATATATTTGTATTGAGGACATGTGACTGAGCATGCATCATATAGGCATGCCTGGTACCAGGAGAGGGGACACTTGGCTTCAGTCCGCATAGGTTCCACAGTGGGGTTCACCTTCATGGGAGCCATTAGGAATACCCACTGTGATGCTACGCGCACGACGGTGCTATGAGCGTAAAGGAAAAATGGCGTTATATACGCGTTATGATATATGATGAAAAGGATTAAATGTTTGAAGTGACTATTTATGATTTTGTGCCTAGTTAATATTGTTTCATTATGGTTTTGTTGCCACACTACTGGGATTTTCTCTCACCCCTTTGGGGCTGCTATTTTTACAAAATGGCAGGAGGACGTAAAAGCTTTTGAGGACTTGGATATTTTCTGTTGGCTTCTACTGTTTGGGCATGCTGCGATTGATGTGATATTTTATGGATGACTGTATGAAATTGAGAAGCTTGTATTACTGTGAACTATGATTTTATTATTGCATTACGATTTTATGACCAGCAAGTATTTTGGAAACAGATGTTGAAACATTTGCGAAAAGGATTTTGACATGTTATCTTAATGCTGAGTTTTGAAAAGTCTTTGCGAGCACTTTGTAAGTTGTCGTACTGGGGCTACGGACCTCCGATTTTCTTATAATTTATATGCACGCGTAGCCCAAGGTGTCTAGTTTCATTATATATAAACCTTGCAAAGAAATTCTGAAAGATCGATTTGTCATGAATTTTACCAGCCAGGACATTTGGGATATTTCCACTATTTTCTCTCTTATTTTGCGAGTTATGTTTCGAGGGGGAAACGAACTCCAAAACACTATTATTTTATATGAACGTGAAGCCCCAGATGTCTAGTTTCCAGATTACAAGGAATATATTTTTGAATCGTTGAACTGGATTTTATACGAATTTTAAAGACAGCAAGGTCTATCAGGAAATTTATATTTTTAATAAGTTTAAGAAATTTTGTGTACTCTGATTTTTGTAATTAACCAGATCCCCTCTTTAGTTTTAATTGGCAATGTAAAAGCGATTTTTTTTCAGTCTCTAAAATACTATTAAAGAACTCTAATTCCGCTTAGCAAACAACTCTCTTGGAGGCCTACAAGAGAGGGTGTTACATCTACGGATTACGTATAAGGATTATGCCCAAATTTCATATAATAGAGATAACCTAAAGACTTCATCATAAAGTGATATGATCCCCAATAGGAATGGAGGAATGGATCTACTAGGAATGGAATTCTAACCCCAAATTCATCCACCAACACGACCTGTTAAGAACAGAGCGTATCTCACGCTACAGACCTCGAATTTGGGTGATTCCAAAACGAGGTGAAAGATGGCTTCCTGAATCACGATTTTGGCACAAGAATCACCGGAAAAGGATAAGGAATTCGAGAGATATGAATCCAAGATAATATAGAACGAAATTGGAGTTTAAGGATTATAGGTAGGCGCCACAATTCGAAAGAATTGATAAGCCCAAGAACGCCACAAGGATTGATGCCCTTGATAAGTTCAGAGATTCTCAAAAGAACCCAAGAGAACTAGTCTCACCAAAATAGGTTAACTTGATATTCCAAATCTATCTTCAAAAGCCATGGTGTTCCCTTATATAGTGGGCAACAACCATATTGAGTTTAACCTAAAAGTACTTACACATAAAAGAAGATAGACAACCCAATAATCCAGCCCAATAAGCCTTATTACAAAAAGTTTAACTAAATATAAGAAAATAAAAAATTAAGTGCAGAATTTGGGCCAAGTAAAATAAAGCCTTCATGCATATCCATTGAGGCTTATTCTTCAAGGTCTTCAATTTTAATTAAGTGGATCATTTTGGGCTCTTCTTCCTTTAGACTTGGGCTTGTCTCAAGTAAAGTGGTCACCAAGAGATTTAGAGCCTCTTTAGCCTTTTTAGCTTTTGCTCTTGTCATTGGGCCTCCAAGACCTTGTATGTCCTCCAAGTTTGTTGTCTTAGTCATGCCACCTCCTATGTCCTCATCATTCCCTCCTTCTTTAGAAGAATTTGTCCTCAAATTGTAATCCTCGTCTCCTGCATCAAAAAGGGACAAATCAGCCACATTAAAAGTAGCACTTACACCATACTCACCAGGAAGGTCTATTTTGTAGGCATTATCATTAATTTTGGACAGCACTTGGAAAGGGCCATCTCCTCTTGGTTGAAGCTTAGATTTCCTTTGGGAAGGGAACCTCTCTTTTCGCAAATGAACCCAAACCCAATCACCTGGTTCAAAAATTACCTTCTTCCTTCCTTTATTTGCCTGCTTAGCATAGCTCTCTACCTTTTTCTCAATGTTTGCTTTTACCCTTTCATGTAGTTTTCGCACATATTCAGCCTTACTCTTACCATCTTTATGTTGAAAAATAGAGTTGTTAGGCAAAGGTAGCAAATCAAGAGGAGTGAGAGGGTTAAAGCCATAAACAATTTCAAAAGGAGAATAATGAGTAGCACTATGAACTGCCCGGTTATATGCAAACTCAACATGGGGCAAACATTGTTCCCATGACTTGATGTTCTTTTTAATTACAGCCCTCAAAAGCGAAGAAAGAGTTCTATTCACTACCTCAGTTTGGCCATCAGTTTGTGGATGACAAGTAGTAGAAAAGAGAAGTTTAGTCCCCAACTTACTCCATAATGTCCTCCAAAAATGGCTTAAGAATTTAGTATCACGATCAGAGACAATGCTTCTTGGAAGTCCATGGAGTCTTACCACTTCCTTGAAGAACAAATCAGCAATATGGATTGCATCATCAACTTTTTTGCACGGAATAAAATGTGCCATCTTAGAAAACCTGTCCACCACAACAAAAATAGAATCTTTACCATTTTTAGACCGAGGTAGTCCTAACACAAAATCCATAGAAATATCAATCCAAGGGCAATCTGGAATAGGTAAAGGAGTATACAACCCATGAGGCAATAATTTAGACTTAGATTGCTTACATACAATGCATCTTTCACACAATTTATGTACATCACGCTTCATGTGTGGCCAATAAAAATGTTCATGCAGCATGTCTAGAGTCTTTTGGATTCCAAAATGTCCCATTAATCCCCCCGCATGTGCCTCTTTCACAAGTAATTCCCTATTAGAACCTTTAGGAACACACAATCTCTTTTCTTTAAATAAGTAATCATTATGCCTAAAGAATCCATTTTGAGCAGCATCCACACAAGTTTCATAGATTTGTGCAAAGTCTGGATCATGCTCATACAATGCCTTAATATGATCAAAACCAATAAACTTAGTTTCAAGAGTAGAGAACAAAGCATACCTTCTTGAAAGTGCATCTGCAACTACATTAGACTTACCTTTCTTGTGCTTGATCACATAGGGAAACTGCTCCAAGAACTCTACCCATTTGGCATGCCTTTTGTTAAGCTTGCCTTGTCCTTTTAAGTACTTTAAGGACTCATGGTCACTGTTGATGACAAACTCTTTGGGCAAGAGATAGTGTTGCCATGTTTGCAAAGCCCTTACCAATGAATACAATTCCTTATCATATGTGGAATAATTAAGAGCAGCCCCATTCAGTTTTTCACTAAAATAGGCAATGGGATGCCCCTCTTGCATCAAAACAGCCCCTATCCCCACATTAGATGCATCACATTCAATCTCAAAAGATTTAGAAAAATTAGGCAATACAAGAATAGGTGCATGAGTTAATTTATCTTTGAGGGCAGCAAAGGCTTTCTCTTGTTTTTCACCCCATTTAAAACCAACATGCCTTTTAATCACTTCATTCAAGGGTGCAGCTATGGTACTGAAATCTTTAACAAATCTCCTATAGAAACTAGCTAAGCCATGAAAGCTTCTCACCTCACTTACATTCTTAGGAGTTGGCCACTCTTGAATAGATTTCACCTTCTCTTGATCAACTTGCACTCCTTGTGAGCTAACAACAAAACCAAGAAAAACAACATGGTCTATACAAAACACACATTTTTCCATGTTAGCATACAATCTCTCATGCCTTAGTGCTTCCACAACATACCTCAAGTGCACAAGATGATCATCATAGGATTTGCTATAAATCAGAATATCATCAAAATAAACCACAACAAACTTTCCTAGAAACTCCCTTAACACATGGTTCATTAGTCTCATGAAGGTACTAGGAGCATTGGTTAAACCAAAGGGCATAACCAACCATTCATACAGCCCATATTTAGTTTTAAAAGCTGTTTTCCATTCATCCCCTTCTCTAATCCTAATTTGATGGTATCCACTTTTTAAATCAATTTTAGAGAAGAAACAAGCACCATGCAATTCATCCAATAAATCATCCAATCTAGGAATAGGATGTCTATACTTTACCGTGATGTTATTGATGGCTCTACAGTCAGTGCACATTCTCCAGGTTCCATCTTTCTTAGGCACTAAAAGGACTGGGACTGCACATGGACTTAAGCTTTCTTGCACCCATCCTCTTTTCATCAAGTCTTCAACTTGTCTCTGAATCTCCTTGGTCTCTTGGGGGTTACTCCTATAGGCTGGCCTATTAGGCAATGCAGCTCCCGACACGAGATCAATTTGATGTTCAATGCCTCTTAGAGGAGGCAGTCCATGAGGCACCTCTTTGGGAAAGACATCTTCAAATTCCTGCAACAAAGAAGAAACCTCATTTGGAAGAGAGTTAGTAGGACTGGCATCTTTGATATTATTACACTCTTTACTCAAAAGTAAGAGCATTGGCTTTTTCAATTGTATAGCCTTTTTCACCTCTTTTTCTTTTATAAACAAATTTTGTGTTTTTCTCTCTTTTTTTCTCTTTTTTTCTTGCTCTCTTCCACTCTCTTTCCCCTTTTTCTCTCCACTTTCTTTTCTCTCTTGCTTTCTTTTATCTCTCATTTTCAAATGATCCTCACTAACTTCTCTTGGAGTCAAAGGTGCAAGAATAGTCTTGCGTTCTTCATGCACAAAAGAGAATTTGTTGGTGTAACCATCATGCATAACTTTCTTATCATATTGCCAAGGTCTCCCAAGAAGCAAATGACAAGCCTCCATTGGTACCACATCACATAAAACTGTATCATCATACTTTCCTATGGAGAAGTTCACCTCCACTTGTTTGCTTACGGTCACTTCACCATCCTCACTAAGCCATTGAAGCTTATATGGCAGCGGGTGAGGTTTGGTTTCCATGCCCAATTTAGACACCATTCTAGCACTTGCAACATTGGTACAACTCCCTCCATCAATAATTAAAGAACATACCTTTCCTTGGATAAGGCATCTAGTATGAAAAATGTTCTCTCTTTGACTATCATCCATGTCTTTTACTTGGCTACCCAACATCCTTCTTACCATAAACAAATCTCCTTCCGGTATAATTTCCTCGTCATACTCATCTTCATCATCATGTGAGGCAGAATCTGAAGAAGACTCACTAGTAATCTCTCCATCCTCTTTAAGTAACATAGTCTTCTTAGTTGGACATTCTGAAGCTATGTGACCTCTTCCCAAACACTTGAAACATTTTATTTCACTATTCCTTATCTTCTTAGGGGTCTCATTGGACTTAATTTGAGTCCTTTGAGGTGCAGCAGTGGGGTTGCTTGATGAAGTACCTCCCTCCTTCTTATTTCTGTCCTTCCAACTTGAAGAGTTAAAATTAGAAGAGTTTTTCCTCATGACACCCTTTCTCTTGAGTTGTTGTTCTACCTTACTAGCTTGATGCACTAAATCCTCCAACTCCACATAATTTTGCAACTCCACAACATCCCTTATGTCACTATTCAGTCCATGCAAGAAACGTGCCATAGTAGCCTCCCGTTCTTCACTAACATTTGCTCTAATCAAGGAAACCTCCATCTCTTTATAATACTCATCTACACTCTTGTTACCTTGTGTAAGCCGTTGAAGTTTATTGTGAAGGTCTCTATGATAATGGGAAGGAACAAATCTTCTTCTCATTAGCCTTTTCATCTCCATCCAACTATCCACCAATGGTTCTTCATATCTTACCCTCTCCTTTTGCAATTGGTCCCACCAAATAAGAGCATAATCACTAAACTCCATGGCTGCCACCTTCATTTTCTTTTCTTCAGTATAGTTGTGACATGAAAATAAATGCTCAATCTTCATTTCCCACTCCAAATAGGCCTCCGGATCACTTTTTCCTTTAAAAGATGGTATATTAAGCTTCACCCCCTTAATTATATCCTCTCTAGCAACATCCTCATTATCTCTTCTCCTTCTATCAACCCTTCTTCTACCTCCATCATCATCATGAGTCCCTTGATTTTCTAAGTGCTCAATTCTCTCATGTAAGTCCTATGTTTGCTCCCTCATCATCGTTTGCATTCGATCCATAATGGCATCGATTAGCAACCTATTTTCTCTCTCACGAGGAGGGCTACCTTCACCACCTGCACCTGCCATAATTCAAGGAAAAGAACAAGAATAAAAGAAATTGGACCTCACCACTCGCTCACGTGTTTACACTCTTAAAATGTATCACTCGTGTTTGTTGCTCTCTATTAGGCTTTTGTGTAATGTGCTCTCTTGCCTTTTTCCTCTCAATAGCTCTCTTTAAGTTCTTAACAGAATCTCCAAGAACACTCAAGAGTACAATCCCAAACTCAAGAATTCGTAATGACAAATTGGAAATATGTCAAAGAAGGCAAAACAAAGAAAACCAAAACAAATTGAAGGAATTATTCAAGGAAGACACTTTGGACCTGATTTGAGAGTAGTAGTGTGTAACAAGTAGCTGTATAGCATATATATATATATATTTTTTTTCAACTCTTTTTTTTTATAAAACCTGATGCTTCAATAAAATGGAATTTTTAATTTTGGAATGAAAAATTCAGATTGCAGTAATGCTAAACTGAATTTGATTGAATTCTCCACAAAACAAGCTATTATTTAACACACTAACAGCATACTACTCAAGGAACAAGGATTGAAAGGATTAAAAATCAAGAACAATGATGAACATAGGACGAACCTTAAGAACACAAGTGCAGAAATTATGAACACAACAAGAAATTGAAACAAACAGAATATCAAAGGAACAAATTAGGAACCAACAACAAAGGCTAAAACAGAATTGCACAATTCAAAATTAAAAACACAAATACTAGGGATTAGGGTTACCAAATGTGTGATCAGAATTGATGGAAACAATGGAGAAAAATCAAACCCAATTCCAATCCTAGAACTGAGCTCTGATACCACATGATATGATCCCCAATAGGAATGGAGGAATGGATCTACTAGGAATGGAATTCTAACCCCAAATTCATCCACCAACACGACCTGTTAAGAACAGAGCGTATCTCACGCTACAGACCTCGAATTTGGGTGATTCCAAAACGAGGTGAAAGATGGCTTCCTGAATCACGATTTTGGCACAAGAATCACCGGAAAAGGATAAGGAATTCGAGAGATATGAATCCAAGATAATATAGAACGAAATTGGAGTTTAAGGATTATAGGTAGGCGCCACAATTCGAAAGAATTGA
The DNA here is from genome assembly GCF_033153095.1 of Gastrolobium bilobum. NCBI lineage: Eukaryota > Viridiplantae > Streptophyta > Magnoliopsida > Fabales > Fabaceae > Gastrolobium > Gastrolobium bilobum. Next base: position 15,014 of record NW_026897127.1, on the reverse strand, counting down.
TAAGCCCAAGAACGCCACAAGGATTGATGCCCTTGATAAGTTCAGAGATTCTCAAAAGAACCCAAGAGAACTAGTCTCACCAAAATAGGTTAACTTGATATTCCAAATCTATCTTCAAAAGCCATGGTGTTCCCTTATATAGTGGGCAACAACCATATTGAGTTTAACCTAAAAGTACTTACACATAAAAGAAGATAGACAACCCAATAATCCAGCCCAATAAGCCTTATTACAAAAAGTTTAACTAAATATAAGAAAATAAAAAATTAAGTGTTGGTGGATGAATTTGGGGTTAGAATTTCCATTCCTAGTAGATCCATTCCTCCATTCCTATCGGGGATCATATCATAAAGTTGCATAGTTATAATAACATATAATCAAACTATTTTATTAATATAGGGATGGCACACATGATTACAAGAGTGTGGCACAAGGAACTGGTTTCACATTTCATATGCTTCAAATAGTTCATTGTTACTAGAGGCGAAATCTTTTATCATTTAGTTTTGGGTCGCCCTATTTCAATTTTCATAGTGTAATAACATAAATATATATATATAAAGGAAAGTTCAATGTTGGAAACTTCGCTGATGTGTCACTCCCTGCTTAATTCTGAAAATTGTGTTCACACTACATGTCATATAAAAACTTTCCTTCTTTGGTAAATTGGAAAAAGAATTTCTTTTAAAAATCGATATTTTTTTTTAAATCGAAAAATAAATGACCATTTGTAGTGGCAGACAAGGCATTGAATGTCCCACTGCCCATCACATTGGAATTGGTCAACTGATTTAATTGCTTTTTACATTGGAATTATTACTCAGCTGATTTAAAATTCGAATTTTGAGATGATTTGAAATTTTGAATTTAAATATGGATGGTGGGAAGAGATTTGGAAAGTTTTGGGTGGCAGACAACTCATTTAATTTTTGATTGCTTTTCTTTTGTTGCTTGCGTCGTCTATAAAAAGAAACGTTGTGCATTGTTATTTCGTTCTTCTGTCCTGTATACAATTTTTGCTAATTGTTTCATTGAGAAAAATAGCTTCTTTCTTTTCTTCTTTTCGTCTTCCAAAACAAGGAAGTTGAGGTTGTCTGAGAAGAAAAGGGGAGAGTTGTGTGAATTGCCCAAAGAGACGAACACTAACAGCAAATCAAGGAAGAACCTCCGATTCATTTACGTCATGGGAGAGTGCCTCCGATTCGTTTCTTCGTTTGTGTTTGTAGGTATTGTTGTTTATACTCTTTTGTTCGTTTTGTGTTTTTTATACTGATTCTCTTTTTTTTTTCGTTTTTCAGGGCGAAAGGTTTCTTGCTACAGTGAATAGTTTTTGCCCGTGTTTTCTTTCTTCGTTCGTTTTTGTAGCTGATGTTGTATTTTTTTTATTCCTTTATAAACAAATGATCTTAATTCGTTTTCATTTTTTGTATACTAATTTTCTTTTGATCGTTTTGTGTTCTGTATAATGATTCTCTTTTTTTGTTTTTTCAGGGCGGAAGGTTTCTTGCTACTGTGAATAGTTTTTGCCTGTGTTTTGTTTCTTCGTTCGTTTTTGTAGCTGATGTTGTATTTTTTTTGTTCCTTTATAAACAAATGATCTTAATTCGTTTTCATTTTTTCTATACTAATTTTCTTTTGATCGTTTTGTGTTCTGTATATTGATTCTCTTTTTTAATTTTTCAGGGCGGAAGGTTTCTTGCTACTGTGAATAGTTTTTGCCTATGTTTTGTTTCTTCGTTCGTTTTTGTAGCTGATGTTGTATTTTTTTTTGGTTCCTTTATAAACAAATGATCTTAATTTGTTTTCATTTTTTGTATACTAATTCTCTTTTGTTTGTTTTGTATTCTGTATACTTATTCTCTTTATTTCGTTTTTCAGGATGGAATGTTTCATGTTTCTTGCTACTGTGAATAGTTTTTTGCCCGTGTTTTCTTTCTTCGTTCGTTTTTGTAGCTGATGTTGTATTTTTTTTTATTCCTTTATAAACAAATGATCTTAATTCGTTTTCATTTTTTGTATACTAATTTTCTTTTGATCGTTTTGTGTTCTGTATAATGATTCTCTTTTTTTGTTTTTTCAGGGCGGAAGGTTTCTTGCTACTGTGAATAGTTTTTGCCTGTGTTTTGTTTCTTCGTTCGTTTTTGTAGCTGATGTTGTATTTTTTTTGTTCCTTTATAAACAAATGATCTTAATTCGTTTTCATTTTTTCTATACTAATTTTCTTTTGATCGTTTTGTGTTCTGTATATTGATTCTCTTTTTTAATTTTTCAGGGCGGAAGGTTTCTTGCTACTGTGAATAGTTTTTGCCTATGTTTTGTTTCTTCGTTCGTTTTTGTAGCTGATGTTGTATTTTTTTTTGGTTCCTTTATAAACAAATGATCTTAATTTGTTTTCATTTTTTGTATACTAATTCTCTTTTGTTTGTTTTGTATTCTGTATACTTATTCTCTTTATTTCGTTTTTCAGGATGGAATGTTTCATGTTTCTTGCTACTGTGAATAGTTTTTTGCCCGTGTTTTCTTTCTTCGTTCGTTTTTGTAGCTGATGTTGTATTTTTTTTTATTCCTTTATAAACAAATGATCTTAATTCGTTTTCATTTTTTGTATACTAATTTTCTTTTGATCGTTTTGTGTTCTGTATAATGATTCTCTTTTTTTGTTTTTTCAGGGCGGAAGGTTTCTTGCTACTGTGAATAGTTTTTGCCTGTGTTTTGTTTCTTCGTTCGTTTTTGTAGCTGATGTTGTATTTTTTTTGTTCCTTTATAAACAAATGATCTTAATTCGTTTTCATTTTTTCTATACTAATTTTCTTTTGATCGTTTTGTGTTCTGTATATTGATTCTCTTTTTTTATTTTTCAGGGCGGAAGGTTTCTTGCTACTGTGAATAGTTTTTGCCTGTGTTTTGTTTCTTCGTTCGTTTTTGTAGCTGATGTTGTATTTTTTTTGTTCCTTTATAAACAAATGATCTTAATTCGTTTTCATTTTTTCTATACTAATTTTCTTTTGATCGTTTTGTGTTTTTGTGTTCTGTTGATTCTCTTTTTTTATTTTTCAGGGCGGAAGGTTTCTTGCTACTGTGAATAGTTTTTGCCTATGTTTTGTTTCTTCGTTCGTTTTTGTAGCTGATGTTGTATTTTTTTTTGGTTCCTTTATAAACAAATGATCTTAATTTGTTTTCATTTTTTGTATACTAATTCTCTTTTGTTTGTTTTGTATTCTGTATACTTATTCTCTTTATTTCGTTTTTCAGGATGGAATGTTTCATGTTTCTTGCTACTGTGAATAGTTTTTTGCCCGTGTTTTCTTTCTTCGTTCGTTTTTGTAGCTGATGTTGTATTTTTTTTTATTCCTTTATAAACAAATGATCTTAATTCGTTTTCATTTTTTGTATACTAATTTTCTTTTGATCGTTTTGTGTTCTGTATAATGATTCTCTTTTTTTGTTTTTTCAGGGCGGAAGGTTTCTTGCTACTGTGAATAGTTTTTGCCTGTGTTTTGTTTCTTCGTTCGTTTTTGTAGCTGATGTTGTATTTTTTTTGTTCCTTTATAAACAAATGATCTTAATTCGTTTTCATTTTTTCTATACTAATTTTCTTTTGATCGTTTTGTGTTCTGTATATTGATTCTCTTTTTTTATTTTTCAGGGCGGAAGGTTTCTTGCTACTGTGAATAGTTTTTGCCTATGTTTTGTTTCTTCGTTCGTTTTTGTAGCTGATGTTGTATTTTTTTTTGGTTCCTTTATAAACAAATGATCTTAATTTGTTTTCATTTTTTGTATACTAATTCTCTTTTGTTTGTTTTGTATTCTGTATACTTATTCTCTTTATTTCGTTTTTCAGGATGGAATGTTTCATGTTTCTTGCTACTGTGAATAGTTTTTTGCCCGTGTTTTCTTTCTTCGTTCGTTTTTGTAGCTGATGTTGTATTTTTTTTTATTCCTTTATAAACAAATGATCTTAATTCGTTTTCATTTTTTGTATACTAATTTTCTTTTGATCGTTTTGTGTTCTGTATAATGATTCTCTTTTTTTGTTTTTTCAGGGCGGAAGGTTTCTTGCTACTGTGAATAGTTTTTGCCTGTGTTTTGTTTCTTCGTTCGTTTTTGTAGCTGATGTTGTATTTTTTTTGTTCCTTTATAAACAAATGATCTTAATTCGTTTTCATTTTTTCTATACTAATTTTCTTTTGATCGTTTTGTGTTCTGTATATTGATTCTCTTTTTTTATTTTTCAGGGCGGAAGGTTTCTTGCTACTGTGAATAGTTTTTGCCTATGTTTTGTTTCTTCGTTCGTTTTTGTAGCTGATGTTGTATTTTTTTTTGGTTCCTTTATAAACAAATGATCTTAATTTGTTTTCATTTTTTGTATACTAATTCTCTTTTGTTTGTTTTGTATTCTGTATACTTATTCTCTTTATTTCGTTTTTCAGGATGGAATGTTTCATGTTTCTTGCTACTGTGAATAGTTTTTTGCCCGTGTTTTCTTTCTTCGTTCGTTTTTGTAGCTGATGTTGTATTTTTTTTTATTCCTTTAACAAATGATCTTAATTCGTTTTCATTTTTTGTATACTAATTTTCTTTTGATCGTTTTGTGTTCTGTATAATGATTCTCTTTTTTTGTTTTTTCAGGGCGGAAGGTTTCTTGCTACTGTGAATAGTTTTTGCCTGTGTTTTGTTTCTTCGTTCGTTTTTGTAGCTGATGTTGTATTTTTTTTGTTCCTTTATAAACAAATGATCTTAATTCGTTTTCATTTTTTCTATACTAATTTTCTTTTGATCGTTTTGTGTTCTGTATATTGATTCTCTTTTTTTATTTTTCAGGGCGGAAGGTTTCTTGCTACTGTGAATAGTTTTTGCCTATGTTTTGTTTCTTCGTTCGTTTTTGTAGCTGATGTTGTATTTTTTTTTTGGTTCCTTTATAAACAAATGATCTTAATTTGTTTTCATTTTTTGTATACTAATTCTCTTTTGTTTGTTTTGTATTCTGTATACTTATTCTCTTTATTTCGTTTTTCAGGATGGAATGTTTCATGTTTCTTGCTACTGTGAATAGTTTTTTGCCCGTGTTTTCTTTCTTCGTTCGTTTTTGTAGCTGATGTTGTATTTTTTTTTATTCCTTTATAAACAAATGATCTTAATTCGTTTTCATTTTTTGTATACTAATTTTCTTTTGATCGTTTTGTGTTCTGTATAATGATTCTCTTTTTTTGTTTTTTCAGGGCGGAAGGTTTCTTGCTACTGTGAATAGTTTTTGCCTGTGTTTTGTTTCTTCGTTCGTTTTTGTAGCTGATGTTGTATTTTTTTTTGGTTCCTTTATAAACAAATGATCTTAATTTGTTTTCATTTTTTGTATACTAATTCTCTTTTGTTTGTTTTGTATTCTGTATACTTATTCTCTTTATTTCGTTTTTCAGGATGGAATGTTTCATGTTTCTTGCTACTGTGAATAGTTTTTTGCCCGTGTTTTCTTTCTTCGTTCGTTTTTGTAGCTGATGTTGTATTTTTTTTTTTTTTTATTCCTTTATAAACAAATGATCTTAATTTGTTTTCATTTTTTGTATACTAATTTTCTTTTGATCGTTTTGTGTTCTGTATAATGATTCTCTTTTTTTGTTTTTTCAGGGCGGAAGGTTTCTTGCTACTGTGAATAGTTTTTGCCTGTGTTTTGTTTCTTCGTTCGTTTTTGTAGCTGATGTTGTATTTTTTTTGTTCCTTTATAAACAAATGATCTTAATTCGTTTTCATTTTTTCTATACTAATTTTCTTTTGATCGTTTTGTGTTCTGTATATTGATTCTCTTTTTTTATTTTTCAGGGCGGAAGGTTTCTTGCTACTGTGAATAGTTTTTGCCTATGTTTTGTTTCTTCGTTCGTTTTTGTAGCTGATGTTGTATTTTTTTTTGGTTCCTTTATAAACAAATGATCTTAATTTGTTTTCATTTTTTGTATACTAATTCTCTTTTGTTTGTTTTGTATTCTGTATACTTATTCTCTTTATTTCGTTTTTCAGGATGGAATGTTTCATGTTTCTTGCTACTGTTTTTTGCCCGTGTTTTCTTTCTTCGTTCGTTTTTGTAGCTGATGTTGTATTTTTTTTTATTCCTTTATAAACAAATGATCTTAATTCGTTTTCATTTTTTGTATACTAATTTTCTTTTGATCGTTTTGTGTTCTGTATAATGATTCTCTTTTTTTGTTTTTTCAGGGCGGAAGGTTTCTTGCTACTGTGAATAGTTTTTGCCTGTGTTTTGTTTCTTCGTTCGTTTTTGTAGCTGATGTTGTATTTTTTTTGTTCCTTTATAAACAAATGATCTTAATTCGTTTTCATTTTTTCTATACTAATTTTCTTTTGATCGTTTTGTGTTCTGTATATTGATTCTCTTTTTTTATTTTTCAGGGCGGAAGGTTTCTTGCTACTGTGAATAGTTTTTGCCTATGTTTTGTTTCTTCGTTCGTTTTTGTAGCTGATGTTGTATTTTTTTTTGGTTCCTTTATAAACAAATGATCTTAATTTGTTTTCATTTTTTGTATACTAATTCTCTTTTGTTTGTTTTGTATTCTGTATACTTATTCTCTTTATTTCGTTTTTCAGGATGGAATGTTTCATGTTTCTTGCTACTGTGAATAGTTTTTTGCCCGTGTTTTCTTTCTTCGTTCGTTTTTGTAGCTGATGTTGTATTTTTTTTTATTCCTTTATAAACAAATGATCTTAATTCGTTTTCATTTTTTGTATACTAATTTTCTTTTGATCGTTTTGTGTTCTGTATAATGATTCTCTTTTTTTGTTTTTTCAGGGCGGAAGGTTTCTTGCTACTGTGAATAGTTTTTGCCTGTGTTTTGTTTCTTCGTTCGTTTTTGTAGCTGATGTTGTATTTTTTTTGTTCCTTTATAAACAAATGATCTTAATTCGTTTTCATTTTTTCTATACTAATTTTCTTTTGATCGTTTTGTGTTCTGTATATTGATTCTCTTTTTTTATTTTTCAGGGCGGAAGGTTTCTTGCTACTGTGAATAGTTTTTGCCTATGTTTTATTTCTTCGTTCGTTTTTGTAGCTGATGTTGTATTTTTTTTTGGTTCCTTTATAAACAAATGATCTTAATTTGTTTTCATTTTTTGTATACTAATTCTCTTTTGTTTGTTTTGTATTCTGTATACTTATTCTCTTTATTTCGTTTTTCAGGATGGAATGTTTCATGTTTCTTGCTACTGTGAATAGTTTTTTGCCCGTGTTTTCTTTCTTCGTTCGTTTTTGTAGCTGATGTTGTATTTTTTTTTATTCCTTTATAAACAAATGATCTTAATTCGTTTTCATTTTTTGTATACTAATTTTCTTTTGATCGTTTTGTGTTCTGTATAATGATTCTCTTTTTTTGTTTTTTCAGGGCGGAAGGTTTCTTGCTACTGTGAATAGTTTTTGCCTGTGTTTTGTTTCTTCGTTCGTTTTTGTAGCTGATGTTGTATTTTTTTTGTTCCTTTATAAACAAATGATCTTAATTCGTTTTCATTTTTTCTATACTAATTTTCTTGTTTTGTGTTCTGTATATTTCTTTTTTTATTTTTCAGGGCGGAAGGTTTCTTGCTACTGTGAATAGTTTTTGCCTATGTTTTGTTTCTTCGTTCGTTTTTGTAGCTGATGTTGTATTTTTTTTTTGTTCCTTTATAAACAAATGATCTTAATTTGTTTTCATTTTTTGTATACTAATTCTCTTTTGTTTGTTTTGTATTCTGTATACTTATTCTCTTTATTTCGTTTTTCAGGATGGAATGTTTCATGTTTCTTGCTACTGTGAATAGTTTTTTGCCCGTGTTTTCTTTCTTCGTTCGTTTTTGTAGCTGATGTTGTATTTTTTTTTATTCCTTTATAAACAAATGATCTTAATTCGTTTTCATTTTTTGTATACTAATTTTCTTTTGATCGTTTTGTGTTCTGTATAATGATTCTCTTTTTTTGTTTTTTCAGGGCGGAAGGTTTCTTGCTACTGTGAATAGTTTGCCTGTGTTTTGTTTCTTCGTTCGTTTTTGTAGCTGATGTTGTATTTTTTTTGTTCCTTTATAAACAAATGATCTTAATTCGTTTTCATTTTTTCTATACTAATTTTCTTTTGATCGTTTTGTGTTCTGTATATTGATTCTCTTTTTTTATTTTTCAGGGCGGAAGGTTTCTTGCTACTGTGAATAGTTTTTGCCTATGTTTTGTTTCTTCGTTCGTTTTTGTAGCTGATGTTGTATTTTTTTTTGGTTCCTTTATAAACAAATGATCTTAATTTGTTTTCATTTTTTGTATACTAATTCTCTTTTGTTTGTTTTGTATTCTGTATACTTATTCTCTTTATTTCGTTTTTCAGGATGGAATGTTTCATGTTTCTTGCTACTGTGAATAGTTTTTTGCCCGTGTTTTCTTTCTTCGTTCGTTTTTGTAGCTGATGTTGTATTTTTTTTTATTCCTTTATAAACAAATGATCTTAATTCGTTTTCATTTTTTGTATACTAATTTTCTTTTGATCGTTTTGTGTTCTGTATAATGATTCTCTTTTTTTGTTTTTTCAGGGCGGAAGGTTTCTTGCTACTGTGAATAGTTTTTGCCTGTGTTTTGTTTCTTCGTTCGTTTTTGTAGCTGATGTTGTATTTTTTTTGTTCCTTTATAAACAAATGATCTTAATTCGTTTTCATTTTTTCTATACTAATTTTCTTTTGATCGTTTTGTGTTCTGTATATTGATTCTCTTTTTTTATTTTTCAGGGCGGAAGGTTTCTTGCTACTGTGAATAGTTTTTGCCTATGTTTTGTTTCTTCGTTCGTTTTTGTAGCTGATGTTGTATTTTTTTTTGGTTCCTTTATAAACAAATGATCTTAATTTGTTTTCATTTTTTGTATACTAATTCTCTTTTGTTTGTTTTGTATTCTGTATACTTATTCTCTTTATTTCGTTTTTCAGGATGGAATGTTTCATGTTTCTTGCCTGTGAATAGTTTTTTGCCCGTGTTTTCTTTCTTCGTTCGTTTTTGTAGCTGATGTTGTATTTTTTTTTATTCCTTTATAAACAAATGATCTTAATTCGTTTTCATTTTTTGTATACTAATTTTCTTTTGATCGTTTTGTGTTCTGTATAATGATTCTCTTTTTTTGTTTTTTCAGGGCGGAAGGTTTCTTGCTACTGTGAATAGTTTTTGCCTGTGTTTTGTTTCTTCGTTCGTTTTTGTAGCTGATGTTGTATTTTTTTTGTTCCTTTATAAACAAATGATCTTAATTCGTTTTCATTTTTTCTATACTAATTTTCTTTTGATCGTTTTGTGTTCTGTATATTGATTCTCTTTTTTTATTTTTCAGGGCGGAAGGTTTCTTGCTACTGTGAATAGTTTTTGCCTATGTTTTGTTTCTTCGTTCGTTTTTGTAGCTGATGTTGTATTTTTTTTTTGGTTCCTTTATAAACAAATGATCTTAATTTGTTTTCATTTCATTTTTGTATACTAATTCTCTTTTGTTTGTTTTGTATTCTGTATACTTATTCTCTTTATTTCGTTTTTCAGGATGGAATGTTTCATGTTTCTTGCTACTGTGAATAGTTTTTTGCCCGTGTTTTCTTTCTTCGTTCGTTTTTGTAGCTGATGTTGTATTTTTTTTTATTCCTTTATAAACAAATGATCTTAATTCGTTTTCATTTTTTGTATACTAATTTTCTTTTGATCGTTTTGTGTTCTGTATAATGATTCTCTTTTTTTGTTTTTTCAGGGCGGAAGGTTTCTTGCTACTGTGAATAGTTTTTGCCTGTGTTTTGTTTCTTCGTTCGTTTTTGTAGCTGATCTTCGTTCGTTTTTGTAGCTGATGTTGTATTTTTTTTTGGTTCCTTTATAAACAAATGATCTTAATTTGTTTTCATTTTTTGTATACTAATTCTCTTTTGTTTGTTTTGTATTCTGTATACTTATTCTCTTTATTTCGTTTTTCAGGATGGAATGTTTCATGTTTCTTGCTACTGTGAATAGTTTTTTGCCCGTGTTTTCTTTCTTCGTTCGTTTTTGTAGCTGATGTTGTATTTTTTTTTATTCCTTTATAAACAAATGATCTTAATTCGTTTTCATTTTTTGTATACTAATTTTCTTTTGATCGTTTTGTGTTCTGTATAATGATTCTCTTTTTTTGTTTTTTCAGGGCGGAAGGTTTCTTGCTACTGTGAATAGTTTTTGCCTGTGTTTTGTTTCTTCGTTCGTTTTTGTAGCTGATGTTGTATTTTTTTTGTTCCTTTATAAACAAATGATCTTAATTCGTTTTCATTTTTTCTATACTAATTTTCTTTTGATCGTTTTGTGTTCTGTATATTGATTCTCTTTTTTTATTTTTCAGGGCGGAAGGTTTCTTGCTACTGTGAATAGTTTTTGCCTATGTTTTGTTTCTTCGTTCGTTTTTGTAGCTGATGTTGTATTTTTTTTTGGTTCCTTTATAAACAAATGATCTTAATTTGTTTTCATTTTTTGTATACTAATTCTCTTTTGTTTGTTTTGTATTCTGTATACTTATTCTCTTTATTTCGTTTTTCAGGATGGAATGTTTCATGTTTCTTGCTACTGTGAATAGTTTTTTGCCCGTGTTTTCTTTCTTCGTTCGTTTTTGTAGCTGATGTTGTATTTTTTTTTATTCCTTTATAAACAAATGATCTTAATTCGTTTTCATTTTTTGTATACTAATTTTCTTTTGATCGTTTTGTGTTCTGTATAATGATTCTCTTTTTTTGTTTTTTCAGGGCGGAAGGTTTCTTGCTACTGTGAATAGTTTTTGCCTGTGTTTTGTTTCTTCGTTCGTTTTTGTAGCTGATGTTGTATTTTTTTTGTTCCTTTATAAACAAATGATCTTAATTCGTTTTCATTTTTTCTATACTAATTTTCTTTTGATCGTTTTGTGTTCTGTATATTGATTCTCTTTTTTTATTTTTCAGGGCGGAAGGTTTCTTGCTACTGTGAATAGTTTTTGCCTATGTTTTGTTTCTTCGTTCGTTTTTGTAGCTGATGTTGTATTTTTTTTTTTGGTTCCTTTATAAACAAATGATCTTAATTTGTTTTCATTTTTTGTATACTAATTCTCTTTTGTTTGTTTTGTATTCTGTATACTTATTCTCTTTATTTCGTTTTTCAGGATGGAATGTTTCATGTTTCTTGCTACTGTGAATAGTTTTTTGCCCGTGTTTTCTTTCTTCGTTCGTTTTTGTAGCTGATGTTGTATTTTTTTTTATTCCTTTATAAACAAATGATCTTAATTCGTTTTCATTTTTTGTATACTAATTTTCTTTTGATCGTTTTGTGTTCTGTATTATGATTCTCTTTTTTTGTTTTTTCAGGGCGGAAGGTTTCTTGCTACTGTGAATAGTTTTTGCCTGTGTTTTGTTTCTTCGTTCGTTTTTGTAGCTGATGTTGTATTTTTTTTGTTCCTTTATAAACAAATGATCTTAATTCGTTTTCATTTTTTCTATACTAATTTTCTTTTGATCGTTTTGTGTTCTGTATATTGATTCTCTTTTTTTATTTTTTCAGGGCGGAAGGTTTCTTGCTACTGTGAATAGTTTTTGCCTATGTTTTGTTTCTTCGTTCGTTTTTGTAGCTGATGTTGTATTTTTTTTTGGTTCCTTTATAAACAAATGATCTTAATTTGTTTTCATTTTTTGTATACTAATTCTCTTTTGTTTGTTTTGTATTCTGTATACTTATTCTCTTTATTTCGTTTTTCAGGATGGAATGTTTCATGTTTCTTGCTACTGTGAATAGTTTTTTGCCCGTGTTTTCTTTCTTCGTTCGTTTTTGTAGCTGATGTTGTATTTTTTTTTATTCCTTTATAAACAAATGATCTTAATTCGTTTTCATTTTTTGTATACTAATTTTCTTTTGATCGTTTTGTGTTCTGTATAATGATTCTCTTTTTTTGTTTTTTCAGGGCGGAAGGTTTCTTGCTACTGTGAATAGTTTTTGCCTGTGTTTTGTTTCTTCGTTCGTTTTTGTAGCTGATGTTGTATTTTTTTTGTTCCTTTATAAACAAATGATCTTAATTCGTTTTCATTTTTTCTATACTAATTTTCTTTTGATCGTTTTGTGTTCTGTATATTAATTCTCTTTTTTAATTTTTCAGGGCGGAAGGTTTCTTGCTACTGTGAATAGTTTTTGCCTATGTTTTGTTTCTTCGTTCGTTTTTGTAGCTGATGTTGTATTTTTTTTGGTTCCTTTATAAAAAAATGATCTTAATTTGTTTTCATTAACTCTCTTTTGTTTGGTATTTGCCAGGCCTCTTTAATTCCAGTTTAATATAAGAGTAAAAAAAGTTCAGCATTAATTGGTGGCAAACATCTATATTAATACCCCCACTACTGCTTACCAAAAAAAAATACCCACACTACTTTTTCAAAATTCGAATTTTAAACATAATATAGGTAGAAAAAGATTTCAACATTAATTAGTGGCAGACAATTGTATTAATATCTCACTATTTTCTACATAGAAATGAGAATAATAATATTTATTGAAAAGTGTATATTAATTTAATACAAAAAATATGTTCAAAAAACCTCCTTTAGTTCGTTGAAAAGTTCATTAATGTATGTTGATGGAATAAAATTAAAATGAATACCAATTCCCTAAATTTTCAACATTTGAATTTATTGATGATTTTAATGGTGAGATAACGTATGCTACAATTAAAGTTTACAATCAAATACAAGTGAATGCATTAGTATCTATTATCAATGGAGTTATATAATTGTGACACTCAGTACAAAAATAATACAAAGAATTTAAATTTTAAATTTTAATAAAATAAAAATGATATCTATCGTTTTGTAAAAAATAAATTATAAAAATTTAATCACTACAAAAATGTAATTTAATATATAAGAAATAAATTTAATTCTTTTGATGTAAGAGTTTTAAAAAAAGAGATATATATAATAAATTTAAATTTAATATAAAATTATAGATTAAACAATAAAAATTTTAAAATTATAAAATACATTTATAGTCGATAAAAATTATTTAAAATTTAAAATTTAAAAGAAAAAATAAGAAATGGCATAATTTATAATTTACAAAAAATAAATTTAAATTTTAACATAAAATTTTTAAATATACATGTATAACCAATTAAAAAATATATAAAAATCATAAATTAAAATAGAAAAAAATTATATTTAAAAAAATGTATAATTAACATAAAAAGTTTTGAATTTTAAATTTAAATAAAAAATGACAATTGTCATTCTGTAAATTTTTTTTTTAAATTAAAGAACTATAAAAATGAAAATTTTTATTTAATACATAAGAAAGAAATTAAACTTTCATTTTTTTTATTGCAAGAGTGTAATTAAAATGTTGACAGCTAGAGGTGGAAAACTGCGGGCCGGCCCGCCAATATATTTTTATAATTCAATTGAAATATTATCTTTCTTCTTTTATAATTAAATTATTAAATTTGATCTCAATTTTTATAAATACAAATTTGTGAAATTTCAAAGACTAACGACACTAATCCTTGCAAAAAAAAAAATTATTTATATAAAATGCTGATAGTTAGAGGTGGAAAGCTGAGCTCGGCCCAGAGGGCCGGCCCGCTAATATATTTTTATAATTCAACTTAAATTTTATCTTTCTTCTTTTATAATTAAATTACTAAATCTGATTTCAATTTTTGTAAATATAAATTTGTGAAATTCCAAAGACACAAATCTTTGCAAAAAAAATAATTATTTATTGTTATTTTTTAAATCTGATTGTAGTAAATGAAAGTTCATTTCTAAGATATAATATAAAAACATAGACATAACTATAAAAATCTTTTTTTGTGGATAAGTATAAATTATCTAATAATATAATTTGAAATAAGTTAACTAATATTAATAAGGTAAAAATATTTATTCTTTAAAGGAAATAGAGTTATTTCATTTTAAGTGTGAAAGAGACACAACTTAAAAAAATGTATTTAAAATTTAATTTTTTAAAAAATACTTACTTTCTTTTCTATTATTTTCATTGTTTGTGTTTTTTTCTCACTTGAAATAATATAATTCTATGTCATTTAAAAGGACAAACATTAAATCTTACTAATAATTAGATAAAATAAATTAAAGAAATCAAAATAAAGATAAAATAAACTAATTCAGATGATATAATTTGAATTCTGTTAGTTTGATTATGACAGTTTTTGTAAATACACCCTCTGATTGTGGCGATACCTCTTGAATTTACGAAGAAAAAAAGACTATTTTATTTACACACAATTTCATTACAAAAATTTTCTGCCATTTTTATAAGTAATAAAATAGAAAAAAACACATTTTTAAATACACATTCTCTCTCGTTCTTTTTTCTTTTATTAGGTATAACGGTGTAAGATAAGGTATACAAAATTCTTTTTTCTTATTCCAAACATTTAAATTTCATTTTAAAATTATTCGAAACAGTTTTTATTAATTAAAAATATTATCAAAGTAGGTGAGTAAGCATGACTTTATAATAAAAACAACTTTCAACCAAAATACTCTGACTCTCAAATATATATTTTTTAATTTTTTCAGCTGAAAAATCTTATTTAAATACATAATAAAAAAATAATAAAAATATTCTGGCTCTTTTCTTGGACTTTTTGTTTTCTTTTTCTTAATAGGAGCTCCAAGGCCCACTAACTTAACTTTGGGGCCCCGGTTTAGAAATATTTTTTATGGTTCAGAATTAGGGGTGTTCATCAACCGATCCAAACCGATTCAAACCGCGGTAACCGAACCGAAAAATCGAAAACCGATTAAACCGAAAACCGAAAAATCAAAAACCGAAAAAAAACCGCAAATTTTAATTGGATTGGATCGGTTTTTGGATGAGTTGATGAAAATCGATCCAATCCAAACCGATCCAATATATTAATTCTCCTCTACCTACTTGGGTCTTTCCTTAATTATAACCAAAAAATTTCTAAACCCAAGACCCATTAACTAAATCCAAGAAAAAATCTAATCACATCTCATCAACAAAATTTTATCTTTGTAGAGCT